>NC_091128.1:175814167-175899167 GCF_040183065.1 Periplaneta americana
TTGTAGGAACAACAACGCTATAATCTAAGGCGGCGGTGAAAATGTATTGCATTGTTATTTTAAAAGTCTTGTATATCCTTAAATATCAGTTCTATCAAAATTTTGCATAGAATAAAACTTATCGGAAATTATTTTAAAGAAACTTTTGTTATGTAACATTTTTCACAAATAGCAATAATAAGCGAGATATTTCGATTTATTTAATTCAGGCCCCCTTATAACCCCCCCCCCTTTTAAATAACGTATTTTGAATGCCATATAGCCTAAAATATAAGTTACAACGAACCTTATTTATATTCCAATTTTCATCGAAATCCGTTCAGCCATTATCGCGTGAAAAGGTAACAAACATCCAGACAGACATGCAAACAAAAATTAAAAAAAAAGCGATTTTCGGTTTCAGGGTGATAAATTATATATGTTAACACCAATTCGAAAATTACCAGAAAAATTTAGGCTACAGATTCATTATTAGTATATATGAATATTTACAATACACTAAAAATTCTACAACAGTAAGTTTGGGCTAATTTTAACGAATAGGCCTATAGTGTGTGTTTACTTAATCTGAGAAGAAACCTATACGAAATTATTACTTTATATCGTTTCTCTATTTTTTTGAGAAATAAATGATTTTTCATTCATGTTAAAGAGCTTTCGTTGCCAATTCGAGAAGCATTAAACGGGTGTAATAGCCTCAAAGTGTTTTCAGGCTGTGACAGAAGTGTGATGTGATTGATTTGAATGTTGTAATAAGCATCAAAGTGTTTTCATCGCGTTGGAAAAAGTGTGAAATGATTTCCTCTGAATGTGCGGTGTATTGCCATACTGGTGCAGACATAATAGTACAGTAGTCCACGTTGAGAACTTCTAAGAGTCTACGGTTCTGTCCAGGTCGCAGGTCTCCTGGAAATATTGTGATGGTAACTCTCTTCCATGACTTTTATTATCCGAGAGCTCCAGTGAACGTACTTAGATCATTGCACCAATAATAAGCAGGCACTTTAGTTTTGCTGAAGGTGTGTTGTGGGTAATTCTATGTTTCTTTGATTGCTCTGTAGCCTAATGCCCACGTGCATCAACGTCAGTTAGTGTAACCACCGGTTAAAATTATCACCTAACCTCTGGTTAAGCATTTTTAGAGTGGATCGACCTCGGTTACGACTTAAATAGGAGGTTAACCACAGTAATCTCTAACCGGCCATATTCGAGCGGTTAAAGGAGATAACCAGTGATTAGTAGACCAAATAAAGCAAAATGGCGGCCAGAGCCACAGATGTTTATTTCGAAGACGATTATTATTATACAGTACTTGAATTACCGTAGGCCTACTTGGATAGAGCGTGAGCGTGAAGTTTCTTTAGTGGAAAGAGAGAATCTTTAAGAGGAATTAGGTAACAGAAAATTTCAGGAGGGATTTCGTTTATCAAAATCTACAAATAGATCACTTGATATAACACAAAAACAGTCATATTTCTCCTATGGATCGGCTGCTTATGTTACGATTCTATGTAACTATTATTTTCTGTATTTTAAGAGGGAATACTCGAATATCTCTTTCTCTATGTCACTGGCTGAAGAAAGATAGGTTATGAATGGATCTTAGGATAATGCACAGTTCCCTGGTATAAATAGGGTCCTGGATCGTACACACATTCCTACTCATCTTTTGCATCCTTTTCCTTTATGGATATTAGCCTACTTCTTTTTTATATAATATATTTACATCTAGTAAGTAAGTCTATCAATACTTCAACCTCACATTGGGATATAATCATTTTTGCATCCAATTTTCCATTTTGTACGAATTTAACCTAACAACACTGAAAAACAAAGGAATGCAACTCGTAAATATAACAGTGCCGAAAGGCAAACAAATGCAACGCGAAAATGTAGGACACGTTCATTTCAATGTAGAATGGAGTGAGCGTAGTCGTTTTTAGACGTTGACTATTATCTTTGCAGCAGTATGGATGCTTTCCTTTAGTCATTTTGTAGAAAGAGCGTACCATAATAGACTTTACTCTGGTTAAATGAGGTGTCTGCTAGCCATGTTTAAGTAATCGGTGATTGTGAATGGTGCACACAAATTACATTTTAGCCACAGTTACTGTTTAACCGTCGTTTCGTAATCTATGATTACTGCGTTTTTAACCGATGTTGATGCACTTCGCCATAAGTCTCTGTTTTCCATGTAGGTTCTAGGTTTCTGCGCAACAAGAAGATAGCCTAATAGTATACCATTATTTATACAAGGTAGAAGCGAAATAGGCCTGCAGATTGAAAAGGACGATAGGGTACATTTAAATGAATAGAAAACGTATACAGGATGTTAAAAAAAAGTATACACTATTTTAGGAGGTGATAGCATGCATCAAGGTCACCGACGTAACTCAGTCGGCTAAGGCGTTTGCCTGCCAATCCGGCGTTGCGCTCGGGCGCGGGTTCGATTCTCGCTTGATTGGTTGGGCAGGCCATGATTGCGCCCCACGGTCAGGTAAGATGCAGCAGATAAAAAAGGGTCCCTGTTTTGTGGGCATAGTTGCGCCCCGTTCCCATCAGGTAGAGAAAAGGGGCGTGGCATAGTTGCGCCCCGATGAAATAGATAGAGAAAAACGCGTTATTGGAACTCGAGCCTCGTAATCAACCAATCTTATCGATTTCTTATTCGATTTAATACTCATTATCGATACCGTTAAAATGAACACCATGAAGTGGCAGTACATTACTTTATTAGCTGACGTATTCAAATGAGTGAGTCGTTGGAATATGGGGCCTTAGCAATTTTGATATTTTATTTGTCATTTTCACACCGTCTGTGGCGTATAGTGAGGTTAATTTAAAATTAATGTTAAGTTTAGTGAAAAAAGTAAATAGTTAATAATTCATAATGGTTCTAAGTTTCGATTTGCGAAACCTTGTACAGTAGGGTTAAGATATCGATGTACAAACAAAAAATGTAGTTCATTTATTGTGTGTGATCGATAAAAGAGTGTTATTTTAAATAGCAAAATTGATCATATGCCACCTGATTTCAGTGCAGCTACCACTACCACTATATTTTTAACTAGGCCTAATTTATTTATTTTATGACAATCACTTTCGTGTGTACTATGTCCATCGGGGCGCAACTATGCCATGTCCCTTCTGCTACCTGATTTCTTCGGGGCGCAACTATGCCATGTCCATTCTGCTACCTGATTTCTTCGGGGCGCAACTATGCCATGTCCATTCTGCTACCTGATTTCTTCGGGGCGCAACTATGCCATGTCCATTCTGCTACCTGATTTCTTCGGGGCGCAACTATGCCATGTCCATTCTGCTACCTGATTTCTTCGGGGCGCACCTATGCCATGTCCATTCTGCTACCTGATTTCTTCGGGGCGCACCTATGCCATGTCCATTCTGCTACCTGATTTCTTCGGGGCGCAACTATGTCATGTCCATTCTGCTACCTGATTTCTTCGGGGCGCACCTATGCCATGTCCATTCTGCTACCTGATTTCTTCGGGGCGCACCTATGCCATGTCCATTCTGCTACCTGATTTCTTCGGGGCGCAACTATGCCATGTCCATTCTGCTACCTGATTTCTTCGGGGCGCAACTATGCCATGTCCATTCTGCTACCTGATTTCTTCGGGGCGCAACTATGCCATGTCCATTCTGCTACCTGATTTCTTCGGGGCGCAACTATGCCATGTCCATTCTGCTACCTGATTTCTTCGGGGCGCAACTATGCCATGCCTAGGCCTCCCAATTGACCCGCGGGGCGCAACTATGCCATACCGGTTTGGTTACGTGGTTGGATTTTTTCCGAGGTTTTCCCCAACGGTAAGGCAAATGTCAGGTAATCTATGGCGAATCCTCGGCCTCATCTCGCCAAATATCATCTCGCTATCACCAATCCCATCGACGCTAAATAATCTCGTAGTTGATACAGTGTCGTTAATTAACGACGTAAAAAATCATGCATCAAAACAAGAAAATAATACAAGAATATTTCTTGAATGAGTTTCAGTCAAAATGATTTATCAGTGTTTAAAAAACAAATACAAATATTTATACATATAAATAATTCATTGCAGTTAATAATATATGTAGCAAACGTTTTCGCCTATTTAGGCATTTTCAGGCATATATTCCAAATATCTCATGTCATACATTAAAATTTTACTTATAATGGAATAATCATTAAACAGATAATTAAACAATCTTAAAATAAATATAATAATGCATAAAAATAAATAAACAAATGATAGTTGTGTTAATTATGGCTTTCGATTAATTTATTTCTTTAGTGGTTAAAAGCAAACTAATATTCGAAATCTACTTCAATTTTATAACAATAATTAAAATAACAGATACACATAAGAAAATTACAGTAATTTATTATGTACATTAAAACAATAATGTCTAATAAACATAGGTCCTACAACACATGCTTTCTGAGACCTGAACACTTGTTCATAAGAGGTGCTCAATGTAACGTCCATTTACGACAATGCATTTCTCTGCCCTACAATACAGCAGACTACCAGATAATCATACCGTAGTTGACACCCTGGCATGGAATAATGGTACGTCGCAAGGAATACTGAAAACAAAAGTCTGGTTGCGGATATGAGCGGGGTTCAGCAGAGATGGTGTTATGAATTTTGGTAATCAGCATGTGTGGGCTGATGAAAATCCCCATGCAGTTGAAGAAACAAGGCATCAGCACCGATTCTCAGTCAACGTATGGGCAGGCGTTCTTGGTGATAGATTAATAGGGCCATACGTGCTACCACAGATACTTTCAGGACTTTCTTATTAACGTATTGCCTACCTTGCTGAGAATGTGCCATGTCAGCAGAGACTACAGATGTGGTTCATGCACGATGGCTCACCAGCACATTTTCTCCGCAGTGTGCGTGAACAGCTGACGTTGACATTTCAGGATCGCTGGATTGGTCGGGGAAGCCCCACACCACGGCCTGTTCGTTCCCCATACCTAAATCCCCTAGTTTCATTTTGGAGATGCCGATAAGCTCACTGTATTATAATATCAATTTTTGTTTTCCACCTGTGCTTATCTTAATATTTGGATTTATATGAACGTTTTCGACACTCGGTGTGTGTCATCTTCAGATATGGGGTCTATGTCATTGTGTGTTGTGAAGACCTAGCTTCTTAATTATGTTGTGGGTTGTTCAATTGTGTATGACCTTTCATGATTTCTTAATTTAGCTAAAATTACTAAAAGCAGTGTGTCGTTGGTTGTTATGATTCTGTTAAATTCTATCTTTTGAAAACTCCTATAGGACAATAGAAAATTATGTTAAAACCATTATTACACTTAAATATAAACAAGTAAAATATATACACTATAAAAACACTGTAAAACACTGTATACACTACAGACGTGGACAAATTATTAACAAAATTGACGATTTCTATGATAATTCGGTTCACAAAATTTTACTTTTCAATGTAGAGTACAGTTGACAATTTTGCATATTTCTATCATTACAATAGATAGAAATATGCAAAAATGTCAACTGTAGTTCAAATTGAAGAGTCAAACTTTGTAAAAATATATAATAAAAATCTTCAGTTTTGCTAATAATTTGTAAATATGCAAAAATGTCAACTGCAGTTTAAATTGAAAAGTCAAATTCTGTAAAAATATATAATAAAAATCTTCAGTTTTGCTAATAATTTGGAAATATCCAAAATGTAAACTGTAGTCCAAATTGAACAGTCAAATTTTGTAAAAATATATAATAAAAATCTTCATATTTTGCTAATAATTTGTAAATATGCAAAAATGTCAACTGCAGTTTAAATTGAAGAGTCAAATTCTGTAAAAAATATATAATAAAAATCTTCAGTTTTGCTAATAATTTGGAAATATGCAAAAATATCAAATGTAGTCCAAATAGAAGAGTCAAATTTTGTAAAAATATATAATAAAAATCTTCAGTTTTGCTAATAATTTGTAAATATGCAAAAATATAAAATGTAGTCCAAATTGAAGAGTCAAATTTTGTAAAAATATATAATAAAAATCTTCAGTTTTGCTAATAATTTGGAAATATGCAAAAATATCAAATGTAGTCCAAATAGAAGAGTCAAATTTTGTAAAAATATATAATAAAAATCTTCAGTTTTGCTAATAATTTGGAAATATGCAAAAATATCAAATGTAGTCCAAATAGAAGAGTCAAATTTTGTAAAAATATATAATAAAAATCTTCAGTTTTGCTAATAATTTGGAAATATGCAAAAATATCAAATGTAGTCCAAATAGAAGAGTCAAATTTTGTAAAAAATATACAATACAAATCTTCAATTTTGCTAATAATTTCGAAATACGCAAAAATGTCAACTGTAGTCTAAACTGAAGAATCATATTTTTTAAAAATATGTAATAAAAATCTTCAATTTTGCTAATAATTTGTCCACGTCTGTATATCACTTTTATCACATATATGGTTGGCTGTGTTGGCCTGTTATATCGTTAAAATTGGGTTGTTTTTACTATTCTTGGTAAAAACTGTCTTTTTGACGCACTTTCACTGATTTTCCATAGTATTGTATGTTGGAGTTTTGATGTTGTTCAAGTTGACTACTGTGAATCGTGGATGCTGTTATTGAATACTTACACGTATATAATACAAGCTATTTTCTGTTGGGTCCGCTATCTAGTATGGCCATGCGTGTGATTTTAGATGATGTTGGAGTGTTCCTATGTGGTGCATGGCTGAGACTTAACAACCAACGACACACTGCTTATAGTAATTTTAGCTAAATTAAGAAATCATGAAAGGTCATACACAATTGAACAACCCACAACATAATTAAGAAGCTAGGTCTTCACAACACACAATGACATAGACCCCATATCTGAAGATGACACACACCGAGTGTCGAAAACTTTCATATAAATCCAAATATTAAGATAAGCACAGGTGGAAAACAAAAATTGATATTATAAATCCCCTAGACTTTTGATTATGGAGACACATGAAGGCACATAATCAGTTTCAAAGAGTGCTTGATTCCTTACGCCAAAGGGCAGAGAAATGCATTGCCATGAATGGACGTCACATTGAGCACCTCCTATGAACAAGTGTTCAGATCTCAGGAAGTATGTGTTGTAGGACCCATGTTTATTAGACATTATTTTCTTGTTTTGATGCATACTAGCACCTCCTAAAATATTGGATATATTTTTTTTAGCACTCCGTATTACGTTTCGTGATTAAATGCACGTTAGAAAATTAAGTTGGAAGTCTCAGCAGTCCGACACCACAGTCCTCTTTATTCACGTAATACATATGTGAGAGGTCAACAAACTCAGGTCTGTTTCTCTAGTCTACGCGAACCGCCATCCCTGGCTACGCCGTTGCAATCTGCTCGCATCTTTCGGTGGTTTCAAATTAGAGGTTTTGTTTGTGTGTTTGTTACTTTTTAAAATAATTCTTGATCAAGTTTGACGAAATTTAATATAAAAGTTGTGTCTGTACTGTACCTTTTATCTATTGAAAATTGAAATTTATATAGTTATATCAAGGCAAATTATGTTGGATAAAATGTTAATTGTTACAGTATTTTATTCAAACTACAAATAATTTTAAAGGTAAAGGAACAAAAATTTCTAATCTTATAAATTTTGATAGTTTGTTTTCTGAAAAGGTCAGTTTCGTGTCCATGTTGCCTTAATAAATATGCATTTGTTTTAAGAATAACTGTAAGGCCCACTTTCTTCAACCTTTGTTAAATTAGGGTATAACAGTGTGTTATTCCATTTTAACTGTAAACTTAACAGTTGAAGCATTTCTTCAACTACTGTTAGTACTAACATTTATAAAACAGTTATATTACCGGTTCTTCTGTATGGTTGTGAAACTTGGACTCTCACTCTGAGAGAGGAACATAGGTTAAGGGCGTTCGAGAATAAGGTGCTTAGAAAAATATTTGGGTCTAAGCGGGATGAAGCTACAGGAGAATGGAGAAAGTTACACAACACAGAACTGCACGCATTGTATTCTTCACCTGACATAATTAGGAACATTAAATCCAGACGTTTGAGATGGGCAGGGCATGTAGCACGTATGGGCGAATCCAGAAATGCATATAGAGTGTTAGTTGGGAGACCGGAGGGAAAAAGACCTTTAGGGAGGCCGAGACGTAGATGGGAGGATGATATTAAAATGGATTTGAGGGAGGTGGGGTGTGATGATAGAGACTGGATTAATCTTGCACAGGATAGGGACCGATGGCGGGCTTATGTGAGGGCGGCAATGAACCTTCGGGTTCCTTAAAAGCCATTTGTAAGTAAGTAACTGTTAGTACTAACAGGCTGTTAAAACCTATGTTAATTTAACTGCCCAATTTCATGCAGTTAAATCATTTAACTCTCTGTTAGCATAGAAGTATCCAATATGGCTGGTGCGTTAGATGCTGAACTTATATATCTTGATTATTTAGAAAATGATATCCATGAATACATAAGCAGAGCAGATGATTTATGTGATTTGACAGACCAGAAATTCATACAAAGGTATAGGATATTTTCTGCCAAGCCTCACTTTTCTCTTTCAACTTAGGTCCGTTTGTTTGTTTATTCGCAATAATTGGTTTATATTGCAAAATTATTTCCAGCAGAAGGCTTCTCTCGAATGAAGAGAAATTAGTCCCACGATTTCTTTTTGTTCCAGTGTTTTCCATTTCACAACAGCAATACCAATACACCGCTCCACGCTATTGTGATACAGACGAGGAAAGAAGCAGAAATCAAACCTGAGAGAATAGAAAGACTTCTATCCTCTCTGATGGCCGGTTTCACCAACCTTCGTTATCATTATAACGTCTCGTTAAATAATTTAATGACACGTTAGTCAGTTTTTGTGTTTCACCAAGTATCATTATTGCTAACGCATCTTTAAATTCATCGTTAATTTATTAGGACCTATTCGTCGCGTTAAAACAGTAACGATGCGTTAAGAAGTCAACAACATGGCGGACGTAATTATTCGATGATGAAGTTCTTTATTTAGAACTTCAACATAACGACGAACTTATATGTTGTAATAACACTCGGAATAATCATTTTGAAGATTTAAGTGATAAAGAATTCCACGAAAGCTACACATTAAGGAAATAAGTAGTAAGAATGTTCTAGAAGAAACTGAATACCAGTATACTGTATAGGTTAGAATACGACAGAAATCACCCACTTAACGCCTCTTCAACAGATTCTTCTCGTTTTAAAATAATGTTGCGGGAAGTTTTGAAATAGTAATTGATGATATGAACGGGGTATCAAAAGCTGTATTGTCTAGATATGTGAATAAATTATCAGACGTACTACCAACATTACAATAGTCATTATTTCTATAGGCCTAATAAGCTTATAGCTAAATTTTATGTTGTCATAGACAACATAGATTGTGTACATGTTCCAATCGTATATCCTGGCAGTAATATAGCCAAAAGATTCTGCAATAGAAGATCCTATTTTTCCTTCAATATTCAAACAATTTCATAGGCCTATGTAACGCTCCGCATAGAAAAATTGTGGCTAAACTAGCGCTGAGGTAGTTTCCTTCGTACTTTGCTTATAGCCTACACCTTGCACATACGAATCTGTGACAGGTTATGTTTGATTAGTTTAATTTTTTGTTATGCCTTGCATATACGATCAACTGCATTATCACAAAAAAATCCCTTATAAGTTCAACGATTTTCACTTCTACCTCAGAACTACCTCAGCGCTAGTTTATTGAAATTGTAATAGGTTAGAATACGACAGATAGGAATCACCCACTTAACGCCTCTCCAACAGATTCTTCTCGGTTTAAGATAATGTTACGGTCTAGACGGATAGCACAACATTCCAAAGGAGGATGCCTTTTAAATGAAAAGGGTGCAAAGAGATTTTCTTTTAGGAGACAATGGATACCCCTTAAAATCCAATTTAATGACACCTCTCCTGAATCCTGCCACACAAGCATGGCAAAATTGTTACAGGGTAGTAATAAATCTGCATGAAATACAGTGGAAAAGTAGTATGCAATTTATGGAAGAGGCGATTTCCCGTCCTAAATTTAGGCCTAATATAACTGCTTAGAATGCTTTGTATATAATTAATTGTGGCATCAATTTTTAAGCTGTCGACCTTGTAGTCCGCTAAATTTTCTCAGATTTCCTTTAGAAGCTACAATTTAACTGCTCTATATTCCTATTATTTACATTTGGAAGCAGCTGTCTTTTTTTTTTTTTTATTGCGGTATGACGACATACTGTATTTAGGAAGATGTTATTAAAATTACTGCCTCTTACCCGTTTGCCTATGATTGTTTCCTCATGCCAAACAAAGTCAGCCATGATCATACGTAACCAATGAAATTCGCGATTTCGAAGCCATGGTCGTATGAAAAACAAAACATGCAAGATACATGTACAAAATCCCCTCGTTAGTAAACGCCTGTTAATTTTAAAGATACGAGGCTTGGTGAAATAGTCAACTTTTAAAGATTCCGTTAAAATTAAACGATCCATTTGTTGACAAGTCGTTTGTGCTGATTTAAAGAAGCTTGGTGAAACCGGCCATGAATCAAACAACGGAAACAAACGAGAATCGCAATTATTGTCAGATTTCAGAAAACAGAATTGAGCCTATAGTTGGTTATAGGTTATAGTTAAACTCTATAATCTCTGGTCCTAACAGAGAGTTAACAAACAGAATGTTAAAATGTGAAATGTAAAGTTGAAGAAACGCAATATTTTAACAGCAATTCATACTTTTAACTTACAGTTAATTAACGCTATGTTAGGTGCATTTTAACAAAGGTTGAAGAAACCGGGCCTAAGACTACATTTTTAACGATCTGGCAGTTTTTGCGACCCCTTTCATAGGTTGGATATAAAACCTAAAAAAAAAAAAAACTATTTCACCAATTCCAAAAACCTAAAAATCCGGTCCCTACTGATCACTTTTAATTTGTTTCAGGTGGTGGACAAAGACAAGGCGCCGGGTGGCGATGGGAACAAGGCGGGAGGCTGTGAGAAGCGTAAGGCGGAGGATGGTGAGCCTAACAAGGACCTCAAGAAGGTGAGTACCTGGTTTTGTACCGCCGTAACTGTTTTGTCACATCACTTAAGAACATCGATCGTATTGTTTAGCCGTCCGCTACGCTAGCGTTCTCGATCACGAACCGTAGAACAATGGGCTTTTATCTCATGACACGAAGTTCAGGCCTTGTGTGCTTAGTACCGCATTCTGAATCGCAGACGAAGAAAGCTCTGGGTTCGTCGGTACATAGAAATAAACATGCATTATTGTAGACTGTAGCAGCTGACGACATATCACAGGATGAGTTGATGACAAATTCAAATCACCTTACAGAATGAGAAAAAATACTTACTAGGAATTAGTGCAAATCGTACAGTCTATTATATAAAGGCAAAATACAAATCAGTTCATGTTACTTTCGGAACCAGAACTGAAAACTGTCCTCCTGCAACACTGTACAACAAAGAACTTCCTGAAGCAGACGATGTTAAATATTTAGGTATGCATTTAGATCGCCGCGTAACATGGCGTAAACATTTTGAAACTAAACGTAAAGAATTAAATTTTAAAATATCAAAAATCTATTGGTTATTAGGACCTAAATCAAAACTGGCGTTAGAAAATAAACCAAAGGTCCCGGGTTCGATACCCGGCTCCGGAACAATTTTTCCCTCGAAATTATTCAAATCAACTTTACAGGGAGTTATACCTGAAAGCTTGATTTGCACAATACACGTCACTGTTCGTTAACAGAAAACCACAATTTAAGTCACACGGAGTTAGTGTGCACTCGAAGTTGGTTGCTTGACGGTTGTCAGTCCACTTTGAGGTCTGTGGATATAGAGGGAAAAATTGGATCGGTGTCGGTTAGAGTTCCCGAGTAGCTCAGTGGTAGAGCGTTGGTACGTTAAACCAAAGGTCCCGGGTTCGATACCCGGCTCCGGAACAATTTTTCCCTCGAAATTATTCAAATCAACTTTACAGGGAGTTATACCTGAAATCTTGATTTGAATAAACTTCTTGTTTATAAAGTCATACTAAAACCAATCTGGTCATACGGCATCCAATTGTGGGGAACCGCTAGCAACTCAAACATTGAAATACCGCAGAGGTATCAGTCTAAAACTTTACGTTCCATTGTCACTGCACCATGGTATGTACGAAATGATATCATTCATCATGATCTTAACATTTCAACTGTGAAAGAAGAAATCTCTAAGTTCAGCAAAAAATAGCTGCACCGATTAAATCAACATCCCAATCATCATGCATTAAATTTGATGGATAATAGTCAAACAATAAGAAGACTTAAAAGGACCAATGCTCTTGACCTTCCATTCATTTTTACTACAGCTATGTAAAACATTGTTATTTTTCTTTTGGAGTGTTGTCATGGGATAACATCTCCACTCATGTCATATTCTTTTGTAATTTTTACTTATTGTCTATTGTTGACAGATTGTAAATGTGGCATAATTGTAAAAAAAAAATAGAAATTTGCGGGAATTTCTTTCACCAAAGAAAGAATTTCAGATTCCAGTCTGTAACATCTCTCCTAGCATAATCTGGTATCATAATGATTATAGAGACAGGAATATCTTTTCACAACTTGGATAAAATGCGAACTTTCCGACATCTTCTCTTTTTAATTTCTCTAGAAAAACAAATGAAAAACGCCTTTTGCCGTAGTCCAAGGAAATAAAACCTAATTGGCCAGGTATAAACATGACATCGCTGTACGCCTGGCTTTGTGTATATTCCGGTTCAGGTTACTTAATACCCTAATGGCGAAGTGCATCAACACTGATTAAAAACGCAGTAATCATAGATTACGAAACGACGGTTAAACAGTAGCCGTGGTTAAAATGTAATTTATGTGCACCATTCATAATCACCGATTACTAAAACATGGCTAGCTGACACCTCATTTAACCAGAGTAAAGTCTATGACGGTACATTGTTTCTACAAAATGACTAAAGGAAAGCATCCATGCCGCTGCAAAGATAATAGTCAACGTCTAAAAACGACTGCGCTCACTATGCTCTACATCGAAATGAACGTATCCTACATTTTCGCGTTGCATTTGTTTGCCTTCGGGCGCTGTTATATTTGTGAGTTCCATTTCTTTGTTTTTCAGTACTGTTAGGTTAAAATCGTACAAAATGGAAAATTGAATCCAAAAATGATTATATCCCAATGTTAGGTTGAAGTATCGATAGACTTAATTACTAGATTTAAATGTATTATATAAAAAAGATGGAATATCCATAAAGGAAAAGGATGCAGAAGATTGGTAGGAATGTGTGTACGATCTTGGACTTCATTTACACCAGGGAATTGTGCATTATCCTAAGATCCATCCATAACCTCTCTTTGTTCAGCCAGTGACATAGAGAAAGAGATATCGGTATTCGAGTATTCCCTCTTAAAATACAGATAATAATAGTTACATAGAATCGTAATATAAGCAGCCGATCCGTAGGAGAAATATGATTGTTCTTGTGTTATTTCAAGTAATCCATTTGTAGATTTTGATAAACGAAATCCCTCCTGAAATTTTCTGTCACCTAATTCCTCGTAAGAATTCTCTCTTTCCACTAAAGAACCTTCACGCTCACCCTCTATCCAAGTAATTCAAGTACTGCACAATAATAATCGTCTTAGAAATAATCACGTGTGGTTCTGGCCGCCATTTTGCTTTACTTGCGCTACTAATCGCTGGTTATCTCCTTTAACCGCTCATATTTGGCCGGTTAGAGATTACTGTGGTTAACCTTCTATTTAAGTCGTAACCGAGGTCGATCCACCGTAAAAATGCTTGATCAGGGATTAGGTGACAATTTTAACCGATGGTTACACTAACCGACGTTCATGCACGTGGGCATAAGGGTGAAACCTAACCGTTTTCTCCCTGTTACTACATATGGTAGTGGATTATGGTGATTTTATAGAGGTCAGGTTGAATTTTCTTGTACCAACGTCGTTTCGAATTTCGAGTATGGAAAATACTACAACTGGCAGTTATTTTCTAACTGTTATATTGCTAGCAATAATTTTGGTTTGCAATAGAAGGAATCTTATGAAATGGAAGTAGCTAACTAAGTTTGTGAAATTTGATCGCAATTAATAATTAGAGACCGGATTTTTATGTAATATCAAGCTGTGAAATATGTACATATTTATATAAGAAAAATAAGCTGAATATGTATCAGAATATTTAAAATCATGAAAATATTTAATATCAATATCTGCGCTGGTTCGTATTGCTAAGCCTAGGTATTTGTAGTCTGATGCAATTTTTAATTTTCTGTTCTTGCCTTGCTCTCTCTATCTGTCTCTCTCGATGCAAACGCTAGCAGACTACCGCCTTCCGAATTGCCGTCGACTCTAATCTGCTTATTAGAGCTGAGACGAGAAGTTATGGCACCAACCTGCGCGAAGTTTTAAATTGCCGCCCAGCAAGGTAGAGGAGTGGGGGTTGTTTGGGTTATGGTTCTCAAGCTCAGAGCGGCAGGCATATCCTTTTAATCTCTTTCTAAAAAACATTCGTCTTACCTTAGTATCACCACTTTCCTGCTTAAGAGTCCGAAGATACTTAATGGAATTACGCCCGCTATTCCATCTTTATATTCTTATTCTCAGTCCGAATCAGACGTTTGATTTGTGCTAGAATCCGATGTCCCTAAGTTTATGGAGATGTTCTCAAAAATACTGTCCATCACGTGCTCACATTCAATGTAATTGTTCTCTACTTTCTTCACTAATCATACACTGATATCCATTCTTGGAAGAAGCGATTGCAGAGTCGGCCTCTGCTTATGCGTAGCGTAGAAATTATAGATGAGTCTTATGACTTCCTCATCAAAACTGTCTACAGCTGCAACAATCTTCTTCTTCGGCTGTGATTTTTCCGGACTGGAGAAAGATCTGCTGTTCCTGCCTCAATATTTTTCCCTTCTTTCCTGATTCTTTCCAAGGTTCGCTTTGAAATACCAGTGGCAGCCAATATTCTTGCACACACCACACGCTTTTCAATGGAATTGGTATTTCATTTACAGCCTCTTCTGACATGAATTTCCATACATTGTATGCTATTTCATGTCCTTGAATATGAACTACTCTATGATTTCACACGTTAGACAATGCCATAATGAGGGCGCTCAGAAGGACAATGTTTTCAGTATTAGCAATAGCGGTAGTAGCAGAAAGATCTGAACACTCGGAATGCCAGTAACCAACTAACCCAACACCCCTCCAGTTGAGTGTGAGGGCGAGTCCAAGGAAACGAACTAAAATTTGTCCCTCGCGCTGGTGCCATAACTTCTCGTCCGGGCTCTACCAACATAACGTGCGAGAGGTCCAGGAGTAAAATAAGTTAGTAATACTCTTTCACAAATTATTGAACCATTTAAAAACACATCTCAGCATAGAGATGAGATAGCTATAGCAAATAATAGATATACTCCTGTGTGTGCCCTTCAACGGAGCGTCAGAATGTCTCTCCTGCCTCGTTGTGGATGCCGTTCTCTTGTGTTGGTCGTCACGGGTAGCCAGAGCCACGAAATATGGACACTTGTAGTTGGAGACAGGCCCGATTTGCCAGTTATTTTTAAGAGTGGTGCCAAAGTGGCCCAGTTGTGTCAACTTGGCTTTATCGTTAATTGCTGCTACGTAGTAAATTCCAAGCCGTTGTCTCAGAAAGTATGACGACTGGAAGGTCGTGAGTGCCAACCCCGGGTGTGGGAAAGGAATTCTCGTATCCACTTAGCCATTTACCAGTGTTCTCTTCCTGTAACTAATGTCCTGGTTACCCCTTCATGACGTGCGAAACTTGTACACTTCCTTAAACTCTTTGATTGCGAGTCTTTCGAGATGCGGAAGCAACTGCACTTGAGAAATTGGGACGTTAAGATTTGCTGCAAATTCTTGACGGTCTCTGACAATGTGGGCAAAATTCAACGTCAACCCCTCCTCTGGTTCATGTTTTGTGGTCTTGCTGTTGGAGCCGAATATCGCGGGTTTCAACCCTGCCAAGGGCGATAGATTTTAACAGGCGATGAAATCCTGAGTATTTCTGCCTCTAAGAGGAAATGAATGAATCATATTCTTATGCCCGTGCCAGTAATTCATTCTCAACAGTTGGTAGCAGATGTCGCCACATTAATTGCGGAGATATCTGGTAGACAAGAATGTGAACACGGATTCACAATCTTTTGTGACGTCTCTTCCCAAGTTACTAATACCGGATGCACAAATTTATAAATCAACATTTTCTTCCATCCACCTTGGCTTTACTTGTCCCAGCCATCTCTTCTTTTGACATTTTAATATTTTTCCTTGCAGTGTAAAATTAAACCTTTGTGTTCGTTGCTCTGCAATTACATGTAGCCTACATTGTCTGTTGATTTGCTTCTGTAATCGTCTGCTTAATCATTTGAGCTAAATATTTTACAATTTTCATGGTATACAAGATTTTGAAAAAGCAGTAAGATTTTTTAAGATGTATGGATTTGAGGCAGGTTGGATATGATTGTAGGGACTGGATTAATCTTACTCAGGATACGGACTGATGGCGGGCTTTTGTGAGGGCGGCAATGAACCTCCGGGTACTCTAAAAATCATTTGTAAGCAGTTATTCATTTCAAAAAGGCATATGACTCGTTTAAGAGAGAAGTTTTATATGATATTCTTATTAAATTTGATATTCCCAAGAAACTAGTTCGATTAATTAAAATGTGTCTCAGTGAAACGTACAGCAGAGTCTGTATAGGTCAGTTTCTGTCAGATGCGTTTCCAATTCACTGTGGGCTAAAGCAAGGAGATGCACTATCACCTTTACTTTTTAACTTTGCTCTAGAGTATGCCATTAGGAAAGTTCAGGATAACAGAGAGGGTTTGGAATTGAATGGGTTACATCAGCTGCTTGTCTATGCGGATGACGTGAATATGTTAGCAGAAAATCCACAAACGGTTAGGGAAAACACGGGAATTTTACTGGAAGCAAGTAAAGAGATAGGTTTGGAAGTAAATCCCGAAAAGACAAAGTATATGATTATGTCTCGTGACGAGAATATTGTACGAAATGGAAATATAAAAATTGGAAATTTATCTTTGAAGAGGTGGAGAAGTTCAAATATCTTGTAGCAACAGTAACAAATATGAATGATACTCGGGAGGAAATTAAACACAGAATAAATATGGGAAATGCGTGTTATTATTCGGTTGGGAAGCTTTTATCATCCAGTCAGCTGTCAAAAAATCTGAAAGTTAGGATTTATAAAACAGTTATATTACCGGTTGTTCTTTATGGTTGTGAAACTTGGACTCTCACTTTGAGAGAGGAATATAGGTTAAGGGTGTTTGAGAATAAGGTTCTTAGGAAAATATTTGGGGCTAAGAGGGATGAAGTTACAGGAGAATGGAGAAAGTTACACAACACAGAATTGCACGCATTGTATTCTTCACCTGACATAATTAGGAACATTAAATCCAGACGTTTGAGATGGGCAGGGCATGTAGCACGTATGGGCGAATCCAGAAACGCATATAGAGTGTTAGTTGGGAAGCCGGAGGGAAACAGACCTTAAGGGAGGCCGAGACGTAGATGGGAAGATAATATTAAAATGGATTTGAGGGAGGTGGGATATGATGATAGAGAATGGATTAATCTTGCTCAGGATAGGGACCAATGGCGGGCTTATGTGAGGGCGGCAATGAACCTCCGGGTTCCTTAAAAGCCAGTAAGTAAGCAAGAAAGCAAGCAAGTAAGATAGTACTAATCAAAACAAAATAAAAAAATCCCATATACATGCGTCCTAAAATTGATATCTTCCGAAATACTGTATACTCAGTATCGAACAAGTGAAAAGCACACATTAGAAGTTATACTGTTCTTACAATACCAATTTCAAGGCCTTTGTTTCGAACAAAATTTAATTTTAAGACCCAATAGATTTTTTTCTTGTTTTGATGCTTACAACCACTTCTCAGAATACTGAATGCTTTGTAATGGAGGTCACATTCAGCATATCTCCTATGATGTTGATGTACAAGTACTAATGTCTCAGAATATATTAATTTAAGCACATATTTATTAGACTTTTTTTGCCATTTTGATGAACACTAGCATCCATTAAAATATTGAATGTTTTTAACGCTCTGTATATTTATATATACATGAGAACCTTTCACATAATCAGATAAGATTCATCCTTAAAAGACTGTACGTTTGTAAATAGTCTACAGAAGAAGTTACCTACGAAAATATAGCTAACTACCAGACAAAATGTATAGGCATAAAAACACAGTGGGCCAAAAGAGGGCACAAAATTTAAATGGTTATATTCCAGTAGCTAATGATTTTACTTGAAAGTTTATTTCACAGCCAAATTTCACAATCCTTGTAGACCGGGAAAGTATTGTAATATTTAATTTTTTACCATTTATTAAACATTATTTTTTATTTTTTTTAAGACAGTGCAAAATCGATCGTTTATGCCGTACTAAGCATTATGGTCTTACGAGTTCAGCAGGCCAAACCGTTTGTTGTGCAATCGTCATTTGTTTTCTTCCGTTTTGAGTTCTCATTTTGTGAATAATGGATCGCTTAATGAACGAAGACAAGATTTTCATTAAACATTTGCACCAATATGATAATTTATCTGCCCGTCAAATTGTAAGGAACTACACTCAGCGAGAATGGTCTGTTTCAAGTGTACAACGATTGATTAGCAAGATACGGACATGATATCCCTCCTGAGAGATTATTGCGTGAAAGATCGCATTTCTCAGATTCTCTGATGGTTTCCGCTGGAGTTTCAAACGAGATCTTAATCCTATGAACTATTTTGTATGGAGTCAACTACAAAAGGCAGTTTACTACAAAACAAGAATTCGTAATATTGAACATTTAAGACAGCGCCTTCTTGAATGTTGGGACCTGCTTGATCAAAGACAGATATCCAGTGCTATTGGACAATGCAGTAGACTCCTACAAATGGTTATGCGGGCAAATGGCGGTCACATAGAGCATCTTTTTTTATACATCTTGATTACACAACTTTTAACACTGTGTCACTTCGGAATATGTATGATAACACATCACAAATGCTAACCACACCCACAGAGACATCAACACAGACATGGAAATACTACACATCCAACCAAAAAGCCAGAAACTAAACACACTAGAACAATATTAAATATACAGACACACGAAAACACACCCCAACGAAATTCTCAACACACAACTCAATTTCAGAACACGCACACTCCTTGAGTCTACATTATACCACACGAACACACCCTCACAGGAAACAAAACAAGAGGCGCCAAGACCAACAACGACAAGTTCTGAGGATGACCCATAAATAGGTCGAAACATGCAAACAAGGTACGTTAGAATTTAACACAAGAAAGTCTTATCATACATATTCCGAATATCATTTTTAATTTTGATTTTTTGAAATATCATTAATTATTAATTTTACCAACATTCAGTTTCTGGGTTTTGAAGTAATAATTTTTCTTCAAAAAACTCATTTTTCGCATCATTGTGTAATGTGTATTGACCTCCATAAGATTTTAATTGAGCCTCAAAAAAACTTAATAAAAAGTCCTTCTCATCTTTGAAGTCTACTCTTTCCAACAGTGTATTCATTATAAATTAATGTTATATATTTCCGAAAATAGAGTGTTTCTAATTTTGTGCCTTTTTCGGCCCACTATGCATTATGTAGATTTGAAGTCTAGCGTATAAAGCTTCGTTTCACACTACTGGAGCAATCTATTTCTTACACCTTATACTAGGATAGAGGTAGTTTGGTCAGTTTTTAAGTTACAAGTAACAATTCAGCGTGATTCTGTAACTTTGTTACAAACTCCTAGGGATGACGCAGATCATTGTGAACAACTTTCATACAGAAACTGTTTCCGGAAACGTTTCGTTTGGTAGTTAGAGAACGTGATGTGTGTACTAACAGCGTGAGTAACATTGCATAATGCTAACCAAATTCAGCATTTCTTCCTCGAAGTCAGTTCTGTAAGTTCTTCTTGCACTATTTACATTGAAGTTTGTTCGGAGACCGTTTCTTGCAGACGTTGGTGATTTCTCACGAACATGGTGGGAACTGGTTGGCGTCGTAAAGGAAATTCTAACGGATAAAAACCAAACGTTCCCATTTGCTTTTCCATAAATTAAATCCATATCAGCAAGTTTTCTCAGTGTAAACCTAACGTCATTCACCAAAGGAAGATACGTTTAAATTGAGATTCCAGCTGCACTCTAAATATAAATCGATTTTCTGTAGCCGCATTTGTTCGGTTTCCTTTCTGTCATTACAGAAGATGTTCATAATGTCCACCTCCTGCTTGAATACCTCACATCGATGTCTCATTGACCTGCGAACACGATCCCAAACTCCAGGAGTATTGCGTATGTACTCAGAACATGCCACAATTCGATTCCGAAGGGATTCCAAATCAGGCACCGGAGACGAATAAACCAGTCGTATGAGGAACATTGACTTGCAACGCTACCCTTCGTGTGCTGATAGAAGGAGTCATGTTCACAGCCTCCAGAATCTCCTCCTGTACTTCTGGAGTTGTAGATCTTGGTCGTCCCCTTCCCAAACCAGGAGAGTTAAATTTTCCATACTCGCACAGACGGTAATGGAGACGTAAAAATGTCGTCCGATCTGGACATTGTCGCTGTGGGTACCTCTCCTGGTACAAACGACGAGCCAGCGCAGCATTGCTGTCCGCCTTACCGTACATGAAGTGTATCTCTGCCAGCTCTTGATTTGAATACATGTCGCACAGTCTAACGCCTACACAACACTGAATGTAACCTTCGCCTCGGAATGAACTGTCAGAGTGCCCTCTTAATGTCTCCTTTGACGGCAACGACCTGCGGAAAGAAAAACGTTCCTTCGAATTTCAATGTTGTGAAGGCCATAACTCGGAAATAAAGCATTTCCGGATACATGTTGTAATGAACTATTTTGATTGTCTACATGTGGGAAATACATACCTGAATTTATGCCCCGTATTTTTGAAACACTCTGTATATCATATATCATATCATGTCATGTCATATATCACATCATATCTTATCTTATCATATATCATACCATATCATAGCATATCATATCATATCATGTCATATCATATCATATCATATCATATCATATCATATCATATCATATCATATCATATCATATCATATCATATTCAGTCTATCATTCAATATGGTATAATTGTTTGGGGTGGAAGTACAAAAATTAATCTTAGTCCGTTAAATTTACTACAAAAACGAATTAAAATTTGTTTGAAGAAACGTTTCGATTATCCAACTAAATTAATTTATTCTGAATTTAATGTATTTAATATTGAACAAATTTATAAGTATACGCTGTTAAAATTTTATCATAAAAATCGTAATAAGTTTGTATTACAGACACACAATCATGACACAAGACGAAATATTAATTCAACATTAGTAGAACCTAAATGTCTCACATCTGCTGGTCTAAAGCATAGCATAAATTTTGGCCCTCGGTTGTACAATGCTTTAACTAAATTACACCCAGAACTTCTAACATGTAACCCACTAACATATAACAAGAAAATTAGAAACGTGTTAATATCTTCAATTTGATTAAATAAATTTATAGTCTATGTGTTTGAATTAATCAACCTATATTATATTTATATTCTATAATTTTGAAATATATATTAGTCCTACTTTTCACGTGCGATATTATTCTTCTATAGTGTTAATATTATATTATATAATTCCATTGCCGCTGTAATTATATTTTAGTTCCTATTTTATTTTACTTATTTATTTTTATTACTATTATTATTTTTTATTTTAATATTATATCTGAACTGCGACCGAGCACGAGCGCTGCTCATTCGGTCTCAAATTTTGTTAATACTACTGTATCTTCTTTTTATATTGCTTGTATTATTTTATTTCTATTTCTCTTGTTTGTTTTGTAATTATATTCTTTATTCTGTATATTTAAATTTAAATAAAATAAATAAAAAAAATATATATATATCATATCATATCATATCACATCGCTAACACTGGTTTATGAATACGAAAAACCTTAGTTCCACTGGAAGCCCTCGCTAAGAATGTCTATGAATATGGCCCCGAGTGTTTGAAGAGCCTAGCAAAAGGATTATTGAAATTTAGATTTTCAGCTATTTTTGAAAACTTTCTTGTGGCTTTATGTTTGTATTCACAGTTTCTTCTTCTTCTTATTCTGTAGACTAACCACGCGTATACGTCGATTAGAAGAGGTTACCAACCTCAGAATTTTGGGAGGCTCTCTTGTTGTCCTGTCATTTCTTGTAATCCCCTCTGACAAGCCTTAAAATATTTCGACTTGATGTAACCTACTTTTATCTTTTACTGTCGTCGTCCAGTGACTTAAATGTCAGGTGCTTGCAAAACGAACGTTAGTTGTCTTCATATTGAGACATTGATTTTGAAAGCCATTCGCCGTTAAATATAATGCAGGTGTGTAATAATACTTTATAATATTAATAAACCACACACAATTATACCATAGGCCTACTGATAAATTCTCTACGTAGCATGAGAATTTATCTATGAAGCAGTGTTGCCAACTTGGAAGAATGAAAGTCCGCTAACATCCACTCGAAAAACCACAGAATCTGGATAAAAACCGCCAGACTTTGAAAAGTATTGTACGATATAATTATGTAAGTAACTGAGTAAATACTACTGCAACGTGTAAATATGTTTCGTAATAAATTACCTGCGAATGTCACAACTCACACAAACCTACGTATGTAGTCTTAGAAAAAGTTCGGTGGCATAGGTGCTCATGCTTTGTGTGGGGTGTAGCATGGAGCAGAAACATGGACAATACGACGAAGTGAAGAGAAACGAATAGAAGCATTTGAAATGTGTGAAATGGACAGACAGAGTAAGAAACGAAGCTGTGTTGGAAAGAGTAGATGAAGAAAGAATGATGCTGACACTGATCAGGAGGAGGAAAAGGAATTGGCTGGGACACTGGTTGAAAAGAAACTGCCTACTGAAGGATGCACTGGAAGGAATGGTGAACGGAAGAAATATCAGATGATAGACTATATTAAGAATATAGTACGAAATGCAAATATAAAAATTCGAGATTTATCCTTCGAAGAGGTGGCAAATTCAAATATCTTGGAGCAACAGTAACAAATATAAATGACACTCGGGAGGAAATTAAACGCAGAATAAATATGGGAAATGCGTGTTATTATTCGGTTGAGAAGCTCTTATCATCCAGTCTGCTGTCCAAAAATCTGAAAGTTAGAATTTATAAAACAGTTATATTACCGGTTCTTCTGTATGGTTGTGAAACTTGGACTCTCACTCTGAGAGAGGAACATAGGTTCAGGGTGTTTGAGAATAAGGTGCTAAGGAAAATATCTGGGGCTAAGCGGGATGAAGTTACAGGAGAATGGAGAAAGTTGCACAACACAGAACTGCACGCATTGTATTCTTCACCTGACATAATTAGGAACATTAAATCCAGACGTTTGAGATGGGCAGGGCATGTAGCACGTATGGGCGAATCCAGAAATGCATATAGAGTGTTAGTTGGGAGACCGGAGGGAAAAAGACCTTTAGGGAGGCCGAGACGTAGATGGGAGGATAATATTAAAATGGATTTGAGGGAGGTGGGGTATGATGATAGAGACTGGATTAATCTTGCACAGGATAGGGACCGCTGGCGGGCTTATGTGAGGGCGGCAATGAACCTTCGGGTTCCTTAAAAGCCATTTGTAAGTAAGTAAGTAAGTAAGACTATATTAAGATATATGGATCATTTGCGGAGACAAAGAGGAAGGCAGAGAATAGGAAAAACTGGACAATGCAGGGTTTGCAGTGAAAGACTTGCCCTTTTGTAGAACACTATGAATGGATGAAAATTATTTGAAGCTGTCCACTTGCTCTACTGCCTAATTTAGAATTCGCAAGTATTGTATGAAAAATCAAACAGCTATCGAAGTTTTTCTCGGACTTCTGTGCAGAGTTCTGCTTCCCCTCCCCAATATTGCAAATAATTCGGCATTTACGGTGTATAGCAGAGTGCTCCATTGGAGTTAAATCGCTTGCTTGAACTCGGTCGAGTGTCGCACCCTCGAGTGAGATACGGTCGGTCGTGATACGCTCGTAATAAATAGAAGCACAGTACAAGGTCATCTCACCGACATGTCTTATCTTGTATGGAAGGCGACAGATAAGACACACATATGTTTTGCTCACACGGTAAAAATAAGGCTTTATTCTCTGCGTTTATGACAAACGTTTAATGGAACGTACCAAAACAGGAACATGAAGTTATAAATAAAATAGTATGAAAAACTTCGATATGCAGTTATTATTGCTAATTAATAATTATTCAATATTTGATTTACCACATATATAATATGATAGGTCCATACATAGTGTTCCGCCTATATACTGCGACAATGTAGAAATGTTTTACAAAATATTATTGATATAGCAGTAGATTAATAACAATATTAGTACAGAGATAACGTCACAGAAAATATAATAAAACGAATAATCATGCTGCACAACTGATCCAGACGCAAAGATTGATACACTAATTATTATTATTATTATTATTATTATTATTATTATTACTAGAAAACTTGATACAGTTCTTTCATTATCGTGATTGTGTTCTCCGTTTATAATAATTACATTTACATCCAATAACATCTCTCAGATGTGGCAAAAGCAACATCACTCCTGTGTGGGAAAAAGAAATTACCTACAACGTTTATATTACATTTTAAAGCAAGTTTTGTAGTTGTACTATGGAGAGGTTAGTTAAACACTGCAAAGTTTTGAAATGATGAACATCTATGATGTTACTACACAGTACATCACTGTAACAAGAACGAATGTCTAACGCTCGGCTTATACCGTTCGAGGATTTATCGCTCGTGACAATTTTACCCATCATGCATGTGCGCTACCTATCGGATTATCCTATGAACTACTTGGCGCTCGAGCGAAAACGTCCGATGCAGACCTCTGGGGTCCGTTTCACAATCCTTACAAATTACAAATTAACAATTTACAAATAACAAGTAAAAGATTACAAATGCTTGTAAATTGTGTTTCACAATGCTATCTTATTAGTTTGTAAAGTTTGACGAACTTTACAAAATCAGCTAAAGAAATTTACAAATACGAATTATTGGTTACACAATATCGCCAACGACAGTTTACAAAAATCGCTAAGGAGCTGAGCTAAAGTCGCTGTATTTTTACTACTATCGAAACATATGTTTATTCTAAGCTTGCTGATTCATATTTCACCGACAGAAAATATAAAGTATTGTTAAAAAAATTAAAAGTATTTAGATTTTTATATATTGGCGACAATGGAGTGTCATGTGATGTGATTGGTCGAGTATACCAATACGTTTGTTAGTTAAATGACCAAAGTTAGCAGCAAATTCAATCAAATAAGTAAATAACAGATTTGGTCCACGTACAAATATGCAATTGATAAAATAATTACGATGTCTAACCACAAAATCAGGTTAATTTTTTGTGTTGATCCATTAGTATTTATTAATGTTGTATCCATAACCTCACGAACATTAGTGATCCCATGAGCAGCATAAAAATTCTGTGCTATAGTAAATAACATTTTGGTGATCAAAAACCTGCCCCGAATTTAACTCTTTTAACAACATCAACTACCCTGTGGGCGCTTTTGCACACTGATATCTTAGAAATTCCGTGGTTATCTGCTAACCCACGGAACTGACAGCTAGTATGCATCCAATGCAAAACAATACAATTCTCGCTTTGAGGTTAGGACATCACCTTTCTCTTTTGGATGTTTTTTTTATTTTAGTTGGTTATTTAACGACGCTGTATCAACTACTAGGTTATTTAGCGTCGATGAGATTGGTGATAGCGAGATGATATTTGGCGAGATGAAGCCGAGGATTCGCCATAGATTACCTTGCATTCACATTACGGTTGGGGAAAACCTCGGAAAAAACCCAACCAGGTAATCAGCCCAAGCGGGGATCGAACCCGCGCCCGAACGAAACTTCAGACCGGCAGGCAAGCGCCTTAACCGACTGAGCTACGCCGGTGGCCTTTTGAATGTTGGATGTCCCATATCTTGTAGGAGAGATTCCAGCGAAACGACTTCAGAATACCGTGTAAGTAGTGTCGCTATTGCATTATTGAATTATTTATTTTTGGTGCAGGGAACTTCTTTATTAAGTGCGAGTACTTATTAAATACATCGGATATCGTATAGTGGGTGTTCATTTCAAAGTGTGTCATGACGTCACTGTTGTTGAGTCACCGATTTGAAGCGAGTTTCACCTTATATGTCAGAGAAGTTGCCTATTATTCAAGGCGTTCAATCTGAACTTGAGAACGTGTACGGTATAACTTGAACGTCGGAGCAACAGATGGCGGTCTGTACGGTCTGTGTGCTACCATAACCTCTTTCGAACTGTGTTTTGCGCGGGCAAGTCGTACGCAGGGTATTTGTTATCATCGGTTGCGTATGGCAACATTCCACAACACAAATCAAATGCTCCGTGTCCATGTTGACCGTCGAAATTAATGTCAACAAATACGTAAGTAATCGTCTTAACCCTCTCCCCATATCCCGATAGTACGTGTTTCCAAATAGTTCACATTCCTGCCACTACCGGCGTTACCGTACGTGTCGGTACGTACTCTTCAGAATGAACGCCGTACTTGGTAGGCAACTTCTCTCGCTCATAGGTGATACGCCAGGAGTGGATCAGGACAGCACGTTTGCACATCTACTTTTTATGTTAGGTTAAGTTCTTTTCAAACTGAAATGACGAGTGTAGCGTACAGTTAAAATTACTCTAACCTAACCAAACCTAACCTAACCTATTAATAAGTATTTAATGAATTTCAATCTTAGGGCATATAAACTTGCAAATGTTTATTTGCTATTTAATAACAATATATGAACGTTTTCGCCGTTTAGGGCATCTTCAGATATAACAAAACATGTTATCTGGACCAGATAACATGTTTTGTTATATCTGAAGATGCCCTAAACGGCGAAAACGTTCATATATTGTTATTAAATAGCAAATAAACATTTGCAAGTTTATATGCCTTAAGATTGAAATTCATTAAATACTTATTAATAATTTATCAGGCATATTGATACATTAAAATGAATTGTAAATTAACCTAACCTAACCTAACTTAACATAAAAAGGAGATGTGCAAACGTGCTGTCCTGATCCACTCCTGATACGCCTCTGCGGAAGTGTAGGAAGATTGGATTCTCTAGGCTCATCGGATAGCCACATGACGGCATACAGCGAGCCATGACACAATTTGAACTGAACACCCAGTATAAATATTTACGCGGTATTCTGAAGTATAGCGCGGGACTCATTCGAAACCTTTCATAAAATGTATACAATGATATGAACGTGTTATTAATTCTTGACCGGAGAATTTTACATATACGTCTTCGTTTTATTAGCCCTAAATTCAATAGCTTCGTCTGAGTCATTAGAACTCCTTAATAACATCAAAACTGCTTTAGTTTAATTCTTAATATTATCCAGTTACTCAAAAAGTAATTTAATAAGTATTTCTTTATTGTATTTATTCATAATTTGTTGTAGTATCAAACTTTACACATCTCAGAGGTATTGTAGAAAATGTGCTAATTTTACAAGTAAAATTTACACGTTTGTAAAATTACTCTTCATTGTGAAACAGAATACTTTTAAAGTGAGCAAAATTTAATTTGTAAAGATTTGATTTCCTTTGTAAAGTTCAACATTACAAACAAAGATTGTGAAACAGAAGTTTACAATTTACAAGCAAAGTTTACAATTGACAAAGATTGTAAACATTGTGAAACAGGCCCCTGGTGTAGGCCTATAGACACATGCGTGCGTTCATGTCACAGATTGAGAAGAATCTTATTCTTGAACGGGATGGCAACAGGCAATTTCACAGTTTATTTGTCGCCCCGTGTAGATCCGTCTCGCTAGCCAGAAGCCTCCCCATCATCCCCTGTAACGCAGAATGGAATTGTGGTGGAGCGCATGATTGATGTAAAGATTTCAATAAAGCCAGGCGGTAGCCACAGCCAACATGTGTTGCCTTCTGCGTCAGGAATCAGACTGCTTTCCGGATGAACAGAATTCGTGCGAGAATGTACATCCATTTCAATTTTTATGAGAATATTATACAACACGCGGGGGCATCGCAACGGCACTGCCTTCTCATTACAGGAAGTATACGGAAAGTTTTATGGTACAGCAAAAAAATCAATAGTATTGGGATTTCGATGGCAATACATACCTACCCCTCCATGATATCGAGAGCATGCTACATGTGGGCGACTTTACATGCTTTCCTGAACTACTGGCCACGTTTCATTCGTATCTGTACGGCTCGGAATACTTAAATGAAGTGTAGCGACCAGTCTGTGTTTTCCCACTAGATCTAGCTTTTATTTTTGCTCGACCATGCCGAAATGTAGTAATTATACACTTTTAATGGACCTCATTAAAGTACACCTATTCATTAAAGTTCAGGTGTTCCACCAATCAAAAAACACCATTGTAGCAATATGAAAGCGCAAGTATCGATTATTCTCGGATATGCAATCGAAAAACAACTAGCGAAACGTCACGGAGGCTAGAAATCCAATACTGTCGCAGAAGGTTATGTTCTGCTACTATAATAATTAGCGTTAATTGTAAATAATATTCAATTAAATTAAATCTGTCATCTCGTTTTTCAATGTGTAAATCAATTTCAAGGTTATATCAAGATTAATGTTTATTTTACTCTCTAGATTATATCTAGGTCACTGACATTTGAAGGGTACACGGGAAAAATGATCAAGGTCCATCAAAAATCGAAATTGAGTTAATAATGCTATCTTATAGTGGAAAGTTAGTACTATCATGTGATGTAGCTAGTAATAAGAAATCGTCGTTCTTGACATTCCACTACGTCAATTTCTATTAAATACACACATAACAAAGTATTAAGTGCTTAAACTTCAAAATTCGTTTTTCTCGAAACTTTCTAAAATGGACCTTGATCGTTATTCCCGTGTACCCTTCATTTGTTTCTCGGAAAAAATCAATACTTTCGCGTCTGCGCACATCTCACAATTTACGAGATATTGCAAAAAGTCAGTTCCGCTCCCCAGTCAGGTAAGAATAATATGAATACTTATGAATAATTTCAAGTTAGAAATATGGTCGAGCATAAAAAGTCGTATGAAAGTTGCCTATAATGGTAATTAAGACGCTCGTATGAAAATTATGAAACTCGCTTGCGCTCGTTTCTTAAACAAACATACTCGCGTCTTAATTACTACCATTATAGGCTCATTGCTTAATGTACTATAATCACAGATAGCAGGAAGAAATGTAATTTAGCCATCGGCGGGATTTTTGGCATTTTGTTTCAATGTTTGCGTAATCTGACTTATCATTTTAGGTCCTATTTTCCATTTTTTGGAACCAAATAGTCTGTTGCCTTTTCTTTTGTCAGTTAATGGCTATTTCTCTCTTTCTTTTCGAGGAGTTAAGGAAGGAAGCATAGTTCAGCTGTAATGAATTCCATTTCGAACTACAAGGTCAAAATAAATGTAATATACAGTGTGTTTCAAAAATACTTTGACAAACCTTGGGGCATGTTCCTCACACCAAAACAAGGAAAAAAGTTCATATAAACATATGCCCGAAAATCGTTACTTTTTTTTTTTTTTTTAATGAAACATCTGTTAGATATTGTCACCTTGGTAACAAGTGTTGCAACTTTAATCAATTCAGAAACTCATAACAATGAAAGTTACGTTCAACGCGTTTCGAGGTAGAATCCAACAACTTAACCTAAGTTTGTAATCGATAATATTAACTTTGTTAGATAATCGAATGATGTTATCGATACAAGTCTGCTGATGCACCCGTTGTATCCTAGGTGGCCGTGTGTTGCCAAGGAGACTTATTTACTAGTAATTTGTCATTTGAACACTTGTTATGAGTTTCTGAATAGATTAAAGTTGCAACAGTTACTACGAAGCTGAGAATATCTAATATATGTTTAAATGAACTTTTTTCTTATTTTCGTGCGAGGAACATGCCCCCAAGGTTTGTCGAAATATTTCTGAAACACACTGTATATTATGCCTCTGATTAAGCTTGTGGCTGATATGTACAGTTTTAGAAAAAAAGTTTTGTCACACACATACTTTAGAAGTCCCATAAAGGAGGCACTGCACATGATCAGACATACAACGAAACAAAACTAATTTTATTACATCTATTAGTCGTTCCCTTGTGAACCAGGTCGCCCGTCCTCTGATCATGCGCACTGCCTTCTTTCTGGGACTTACAAAGTATATGTGCGACAATATTTCTTTCTAAGAATATAGCTACATCTATTATCAGGCAGTGCATCTCACTTGACGATATGTGTCAGAGGAAGAACAATTGTTTGTATGCATCTGGAGTCTGATTAGTGTAATATGTAGCTAGTCGGCGATGTATGCAATGGAGGAGGAAAGGAACTGGCCACCCTACCCCATTATCTCCTGGCTTAGTTGCCTCATAAGTGGTGCCTTGTTGGTATCACTTGTGAGGTTCAGACCTGTCTTCGGACAATTAGCTAAACAAAAAAAAATATATATATTGTTAAAGTAATTCAATTTTTAATATAGAGTATAATATTGTCTGTGCTATTTTCTGACTTATATAAGTGATAAATAGTGTTAGTACACTGTTCCGCCTATTTTGTAGAATGCTTTTGAGTCTAAAGAAAGCAACGAAACAGAACAACGTGGTTTGTTATGACGAGAATCCAAGCCCCCGCATAACGGTAAGGCATCATGTCACAAACACGTTCACATCTGAGAATTTCTGGCTAAGTAAATATTAATCATTGCTTTAAGGATATTGCTGGAGAGTTTAAGGTAATACATGTACGGTATACACGAGGGTCGGCCCGGTTAGCATAGTTGGTATAGCGCTGGCCTTCTATGCCCGAGGTTGCGGGTTCGATCCCGGGCCAGGTCGATGGCATTTAAGTGTGCTTAACTACGACAGGCTCATGTCAGTATGTATATTTACTGGCATGTAAAAGAACTCCTGCGGGATAAAATTCTGGCACATCCGGCGACGCTGATATAACCTCGGCAGTTGCGAGTGTCGTTAAGTAAAACATAACTTTTAACCTTTATATTCTAGGAAGTAAAATAAGTTTGTATTAAAGTTGTTTACCGGTTGCTCTGTATGGTTATGAAACTTGAACTCTCACTTCGAGAGAGGAACGGAGATTAAGAGTGTTTGAGAATAAGGTGCTTAGAAAAATATTTGATGAAGTTACAGGAGAATGGAGAAAGTTACACAACGCAGAACTGTACGGATTGTGTTCTTCACCTGACATAATTAGGAACAATAAATTGAGAAGTTTAAAATGGACTGGGATTGTAGCACGTATGGGCGAATCTAGAAGTGCATATAGAGTGTTAGTTGGGAGGCCAGAGGGAAAAAGACCTTTGGGGAAGCCGAGGCGATAGATGGGAGGATAATATTAAAATGGATTTGAGGGAGGTGGGATATGATGATAGAGAGTGGATTAATCTTGCACAGGATAGGGACCAATGGTGGGCTTATGTGAGGGCGGCAATGAACCTCCGGGTTCTCTAAAAGCCAATTGTAAATACGTATTATTATTATTATTATTATTATTATTATTATTATTATTATTTTATCCTTCGAAGAGGTGGAAAAATTCAAATATCTTGGAGCAACAGTAACAAATATAAATGACACTCGGGAGGAAATTAAACTCAGAATAAATATGGGAAACGCCTGTTATTATTCGGTTGAGAAGCTTTTGTTATCTAGTCTGCTGTCAAAAAATCTGAAAGTTAGAATTTATAAAACAGTTCATATTACTGGTTGTTCTGTATGGCTGTGAAACTTGGACTCTCACTTTGAGAGAGGAACGGAGATTAAGGGTGTTTGAGAATAAGATTATTAGGAAAATATTTGGGGCTAAGAGGGCTGAGGTTACAAGAGTATGGAGGAAGTTACACAACGCAGAGCTGCACGCATTGTATTCTTCACCTGACATAATTAGGAACATTAAATTGAGACGTTTAAGATGGACGGGGATTGTTGCAGGTATGGGCGAATCTAGAAGTGCATATAGAGTGTTAGTTGGGAGGCCGGAGGGAAAAAGACCTTTAGGGAGGCCGAGACGTAGATGGGAAGATAATATTAAAATGGATTTGAAGGAGGTGGGATATGATGGTAAAGACTGGATTAATCTTGCTCAGGATAGGGACCAATGGTGGGCTTATATGAGGGCGGCAATGAACTTCCGGGTTCTCTAAAAGCCAATTGTAAATACGTATTATTATTATTATTATTATTATTATTATTATTATTATTATTATTATTATTATTTTGTCCTGCGAAGAGGTGGAAAAATTCAAATATCTTGGAGCGACAGTAACAAATATAAATGATACTCGGGAGGAAATTAAACTCAGAATAAATATGGGAAACGCCTGTTATTATTCGGTTGAGAAGCTTTTTTTATCTAGTCTGCTGTCAAAAAATCTGAAAGTTAGAATTTATAAAACAGTTATATTACCGGTTATTCTGTATGGCTGTGAAACTTGGACTCTCACTTTGAGAGAGGAACAGAAATTAAGGGTGTTTGAGAATAAGGTTCTTAGTAAAATATTTGGGGCTAATAGGGATGAGATTACAGGATAATGGAGAAAGTTACACAACGCAGAGCTGCACGCATTGTATTCTTGACCTGACATAATTAGGAACATTAAACCCAGACGTTTGAGATGGGCAGGGCATGTAGCACGTATGGGCGAATCCAGAAGTGCATATAGAGTATTAGTTGCAAGGCCGGAGGGAAAAAGACCTTTGGGGAGTCTGAGACGTAGATGGGAAGATAATATTAAAATGCATTTGAGGGAGGTGGGATATGATGGTAGAGACTGGACTAATCTTGCTCAGGATAGGGACCAATGGCGGGCTTATGTGAGGGCGGCAATGAACTTCCGGGTTCCTTAAAAGCCAGTAAGTATTATTATTACATAAACGAATCATATGCGTTACATACTACAACACTCTTAAACTACTGATTTCCAACTGTCCAATATATGTCTCTTCGTCTTGGAATTATTCGTAGACCTGTGTTTTTTGAATAACAATTCAAGATACTAAACACAATATAAGCCGCAGAATTAATTGTGAATGAAATGAATTATTGTACCAGTAGACATAATCCTGTAGCGTAACATAACATGACTATAAGCCTATTGTTCGCGAGAGCTTGGCAGTCTAGCGTCATCTACACGACGCGCCGCAAGGCTTCGAGTACGAACCAGGACTGTTTTCCTTCAGGACATGAATGTATTCCACGGGTCTTCGTTAGTTGCCGGAGCAGTAGTTCTGGTGTTTGTTGTGTTATTGTATTGCTATTCCCTGGAACAAAAGCACCCTCAAGTTTGTTTTCCTTTTAGTCCGATTAAATTCACTTTCACTTGTTTTATTTATAAATTTAAAGTGATATGGATCTATTGTAGAGTTTTCTTGTTTCAAAGAATGGTTCATATGCGAGAACTTAATCAAGTTATTCATAGCAAAGATACGGGCCTGATGACGCACATAGCCGTGTGTTGTGATAAAGAAACACGTAATGTTTAAATGACCTAACCGTGACCTTACAAAGGCTGTATGTAGACACAGAATGAATCGATTGTTTGAATGTTGTTTGTTTCCTTTTTTTCATTGTATGCTATGCATTATAATATTATCTCATGATTAACTGTAACACTAACACAAAATAAGTTCATCGCTATGTAATAACAGCATGTGTGACCGTGAAGCGAGAGGGGCGGGATTCAAATCCTGGTTGGGACAAGTTACCTGGTAAGGTTCTTTTTTCCAAGTTTTTCCTTCAACTGATTGGAACAGAATTTCTGGACAACTTCCGTCGTTATCGGACTCATTTCGCATCTGGACGCGAAACCAGGTGGCCTGGGTTCGATTCCCGGTCGGGGCAAGTTACCTGGTTGAGATTTTTTTCGGGGTTCTCCCTCAACCCAATATGAGCAAATGCTGGGTAACTTTCCGTGCTGGACCCCGGACTCATTTCACCGGCATTATCACTTTCATCTCATTCAGACGCTAAATAACCTGAGAGGTTGATAAAGCGTCGTAAAATATTCTACTAAAATAAAAAAATTACACTTACCCCTTCATTATCATCTCCGTTTCTTTCTTATATTTGGGGCTCGCGTCCGATTACAGTCGACTGAGGACCCCACCGAACTCGGACCCCGTGGCATATAGTCATTAGATTGCTATTGGTTGTGCTTTGTACTGCGGACTCTCCCCTGAGGCTCATGGTACACTGACTTCAGAGATATCTGACGTCCAATTTTCTGACCGTGTAAGCGAACTTCCTATCCATGTGATAAGTCAGAACCAAAGATATAACAGATTGACAAACTTTGAAATAGTTCCCCTAGTCCTCAATAGGTGACCCTGTTGTTGGGAGAAGTAAAAATGTGTTTGAGAAAATACTGATGTAAGTTAAGTATGAATGGGAAAATATTGATGTAGATTAACTATAAATTATTTTCATAATAGGTAGTATCAGCGGTTTCCTGCTGTATCTAATTGGGCAATATTGATGTACATTAAATATAAATTATTATCATAATTGGCAGTATCAGCGCATTCCCACTAAATCTAATTGGAAAAATATTGATGTACATTAAGTATAAATTATTCTCATAATTGGCAATGTCAGTGGATTCCCACTGAATTTAATGGGAAAATATTGATTTATATTAGGTGTAAATTATTCTCATAATAGGCAATGTCAATGGATTGCCACTGAATGTAATGGGAAAATATTGATGTACATTAAGTGTAAAATATTCTCATAATTGGCAATGTCAGTGGATTCCCACTAAATTTAATGGGAAAATATTGATTTATATTAGGTGTAAATTATTCTCATAATAGGCAATGTCAGTGGATTGCCACTGAATGTAATGGGAAAATATTGATGTACATTAAGTGTAAATTATTCTCATAATTGGCAATGTCAGTGGATTCCCACTAAATTAAATGGGAAAATATTGATTTATATTAGGTGTAAATTATTCTCATAATAGGCAATGTCAGTGGATTGCCACTGAATGTAATGGGAAAATATTGATTTATATTAAGTGTAAATTATTCTCATAATTGGCAATGTCAGTGGATTCCCACTGAATTTAATGGGAAAATATTGATTTATATTAGGTGTAAATTATTCTCATAATAGGCAATGTCAGTGGATTCCCACTGAATTTAATGGGAAAATATTGATGTACATTAAGTGTAAATTATTCTCATAATTGGCAATGTCAGTGGATTCCCACTAAATTTAATGGGAAAATATTGATTTATATTAGGTGTAAATTATTCTCATAATAGGCAATGTCAATGGATTGCCACTGAATGTAATGGGAAAATATTGATGTACATTAATTATGAATAATTATCATAATTGGCAGTATCAGCGGATTCCCACTAAATCTAATTGGAAAAATATTGATGTACATTAAGTGTAAATTATTCTCATAATTGGCAATGTCAGTGGATTCCCACTAAATTTAATGGGAAAATATTGATTTATATTAGGTGTAAATTATTCTCATAATAGGCAATGTCAGTGGATTGCCACTGAATGTAATGGGAAAATATTGATTTATATTAAGTGTAAATTATTCTCATAATTGGCAATGTCAGTGGATTCCCACTGAATTTAATGGGAAAATATTGATTTATATTAGGTGTAAATTATTCTCATAATAGGCAATGTCAGTGGATTCCCACTGAATTTAATGGGAAAATATTGATGTACATTAAGTGTAAATTATTCTCATAATTGGCAATGTCAGTGGATTCCCACCGAATGTAATGGGAAAATATTGATGTACATTAAGTGTAAATTATTCTCATAATTGGCAATGTCGGTGGATTCCCACTGAATTTAATGGGAAAATATTGATTTATATTAAGTGTAAATTATTCTCATAATTGGCAATGTCGGTGGATTCCCACTGAATGTAATGGGAAAATATTGATGTACATTAATTATGAATAATTATCATAATTGGCAGTATCAGCGGATTCCCACTAAATCTAATTGGAAAAATATTTATGTACATTAAGTGTAAATTATTCTCATAATTGGCAATGTCAGTGGATTCCCACTAAATATAATGGGAAAATATTAATGTGCATGAATTATAAATTATTATCATAATTGGCAGTATCAGCGGATTCCCGCTAAATCTAATTGGAAACATATTAAGTATAAATTGTTATAATTGGCTGTATCAGCGGTTTCCCGCTAAAGCTAATGTTTCTTACAATCATTAGAGGGGGATGAAATTTTGAATTTTATAATGCGGCTATATTTATGTACACTTGGCGATACTGACTTTTATCTTCACTGATGTAAATTTTCGTAGAAGTAATAAGAACAGAAGTCACACTTACACGAGCATATTATTGATCATTTTCGACTAGTTGGGGTCAGGTATCTTTAAAGCCAGTCTTCCTCTTGGAACAGGGGTTCAGAGACCTCGTTTAAGCCTACTTGGAAAGGTGAAAGGTACTCTGCAGGCTGTGGGGCAGTACGATGGCGGACCGCGGGGGAATCTGTAGCGCTGGGGTCTTAGAGCAAGAACATCATACCGGGCTCTTCCACTCAAGGGGATAAAAGATTTGAATAGAACACAAGATAAACGAGTATGTACTGAATTGTTTCTACTTTCTAACTATTAGTAAGAGGTAGTTTTATAATGTTGAAAAAAAACTGATTGGATATTTTCGCAGTTACACTTTTTCAGCGTCTGTGACAATCGAAAAGTTAATTTTGTTGAAATTGAGTATTTACGATACTATTTTTATCAGATTTTATTTATTTATTTATTTATTTATTTAATACTTTACACTTGAGCTACATTAGGCATTGCAGCCCGAAAGAGCAGAAGCTCGTGGTCGGGCGCAGTTCAGATCAGTTATACAAAATATATCACAAAATTAAGAGAGTTCATTGAGCACAATAACCTTAATAAATGGTAAAATAATACAGTATGTAATAATAGGGTCTATATACAAATAGAAAATATAAAAGTATATAAAGATTAGAGTATCAATTTTAACTCAATTAGCTTAAACAATTAAATAATTAATCTGATTTGTTTCTTAAATGTACGTGTGTTAAGTGTATTTAGCTCAGGGTAAGCTCTAATTAATTCATTATATATTTTGGATCCAAAATTTCTGCTATGTTTTAATCCAGCAGTTGTGTGGCTTTTGGGAGTATTTAGAAAGAAACTGTAGTTTTGTCTCGTATGGTATTCGTGAGGATCAAATTTAAATTTATTGTTTTTTTTTATGGAAGTAAATCAGCAATGTTTGTTTATAAATTTGTTCTAGATTTGATACACCAAATTCCTGAAAAATTAATTTTGTTGGGTAATCAAGAGGTTTAAATAGACAAATTTTGATAATTTGATATTTATCTGCAAATTTTGAACATGAAGTATAATTTTATTATTTAGAGCACAGAATTGACATTTTAATATCTTAAATCAAAATGATTTTGAAGTCATTGACATCAAAATATGGAATAAAATTTTTGAGATATCCAATATTTTTCAGAGTCTTCCTCCAAATGTAATACTGGTATCCTAGATTAAAGACAAGCAATATGGTTTCGTCACGGCTGTTGTTCAAATTTTGAACACGTTTATCTCCATTCCACTATTTCTGTACATACTGCGTTCCTGCTTAGGAAGGCAATATTTCTTTCTTTGAGTCGACCTGGTTGGCGAGTTTATATAGCGCTGGCTCTCTATGCCCAAGGTTGCAGGTTCGATCCCGGGCCAGTTCGATGGCATTTAAGTGTGCTTAAATGCGACAGGCTCATGTCAGTAGATTTCTGGCATGTAAAAGAACTCCTGCGGGACAAAATTCCGGCACATCCGGCGACGCTGATATAACCTCTGCAGTTGCGAGCGTCGTTAAATAAAACATAACATTTCTTTGCTTTCTTTGGGGTTTCTATATCAAATTGTTCAGTTAAGTGTACTTTGTAACTGATAGAGGTTTGTCCGTAGACTTTCGTTTCACCCTGTAGATTAACGAAATTTGACAGTTCAGGAAACTTCAGAAATCAATAAGTTTGTTGTGCAGTAAATCATTTGTGAAATGTAAGAGATTTCTATTTGTAGTAATTCTGCCATACTTGATAATTCTTCGTATTTATTTCGATCGATTACCCAGAGTTTATGCGTTGTGTAAAAAATATAATATCCTGTAAGAGTCCACTGTCTAATTTTAACCGCGAATTCTCCATACGTGTGTTGGCATGAATTTATTTTATATAGCATCTGACTGCAGGGAATGAATAATGTATGACGTCCTGCAGAATTTTTAAATTTTTTTGTTACCGCATTCTCATTACCAGGAATTGCACAGCTGGCTGGTGTCCATTGTAAAACAATCTTTTGTCGAGATTTTGACGTTGAGATATGAAGTTGTGGCAGGCGTGGACTTGTTTTGATTTTTTTTTGCAACTTTACCTGCTGTTGCTGTGTGTATTATTTTTGTATGTCTGTGAGTATAAATACGACTTGGAAGAGTAGACTGGGCTGCGAAAGAAATGCCGAGTCGAAGTCGCTATCGATTTGAAATATTATCGTGTTACGAGGACTTTGCTTAGGAAACTATGGAAATAGAGATACGCAGAAGGCCTTGCAATAAAATGATTATACAAACACATCTGAACTGGCCTGAATTTTCTAGAGAGTTTTTATTCTATGCAAATGAGAAATGTGTAGTTAAATGTTTTACTTAGATTTAATTTCCAGTTCTGTATCTGTATTTATAATAAAATTTTATATTTATATTAATAATAAAATTGATACATTTTTTGTTAATACTCGTACAATATGAAACGTAACTGGCCGTGTATATCGATTGTAACAATGACCGTATCCATGGATAATAAGGAGTGCCCTGATATTTAGGCATTTATAACAAAACATTTGTTAAAATAGACAGGCAAAAAAGGCAATAAAACGTAAAAAGGGCACACTAAATTTTGAAAAAAAAAAGGCATTATTATAACTTTTAAAAGGACATAATATATTTTAGCAATAAATTTAAATTATATCAACATAACTCACATTTTACTTCGTAGTTGACACATGTTGACTTTATAAAATATTTTTTTTTTTTTTGTGATTAACTGTCCTTTCACAATCCTTTCATAACAAAACTGTTCCATCGGTTGAAAACACATGAGCACCAAATTCACTAACGTAAGCATGAAGTTTACTTTTCAATGGTTTACTTAATTTAGGCATTGTACCTAACCGATCTTATACCTTTCTGTTTTTCACTCAGATTTCTTTCTCCTTCGATAATAAACACGTGTAGCACAAAATTGTAACAGTAAGATTTGAAAATATGAAAGCAAACAATTGGAAATGCTACGTGACAACTTCTATGAGAACCAGCTTAATATTTAAAATTATAAAGCTGATTGTTGGTATCGTGAAGACATGATTGGTAACTGTGGATTGTCGATCATTATTCATATTACACCAATAGTATTAAAGCACGATTATTAGCAGATTAAGTACCGAAATGAATTACTTTTTTTTTGCTGTTGTTAGTAAAGTGAGTCATTGTTTCATAATAAATTTCATACACATTACATTATAATTAATTAGAAAATTACAAGTAAAAAAGAAATATTGATTTAAAATGACAAAAAGGTATTTATTTTTGTATTAGTAAGAGACGCCCTAAAAAGGAAAAATTGGCCCTATCACTTTGGTTTACCCCAAATCACATTTATATCTATGAAAATAATGATTTACTTCCACTCAGTAAATGTATTTTGCCAAAATCACGCTGTAATAATAAGGAAGGCTGTGGAATACCAAATAAGCTGCAGTTTCACTATTTTCGTGTACTATTCTTATTAATGTTGTAAAATAAAAGTATAATATAATTTAAAATCAGTTAATATCACTTCGGAATATGCATTATATGTCATTCTCGTGTTAAATTCTATCGTACCTGGTTAACATGTTTCGGTCTGCTATTGACCTTCTTCAGAACTGGTCTTGGCGCCTTTTGCTTTGCTTCCTGTGGGCGTGTGTTTGTGTAGTTAATGTAGAGTCAAAGAATGTGTGTGTTCTGAAATTGAGTTGTGTGTTGAGAATTTCATTTGGATGTGTTTTCGTGTGTCTGTATATTTCGTATTGTTCTAGTGTGTTTAGTTTCTGGCTTTTTGGTTGGATGTGTAGAATTTCCATGTCTGTGTTGATTTGTCTGTAGTTGTGGTTAGCATTTGTGACGTGTTCTGCATATGTGGAGGTGTTTTGTAATTTTGTTATGGCTGTGATGTGTTCTTTGTAACGTGTTTGAAATGATCTGCCTGCCTGTGCGATATAGAAGTTGTTGCAGGTGTTACATTTGAGTTTGTATATGCCTGTTTGTGTTGTTTGTGTGCTGAGATGTTTTGTAGAGTGTTATTTGTTCTGTATGCGATGTTGTAATTTAATTTCTTGAATGAGGTTGCAATCTTGTGTGTGTTTTTGTTTTCGTATGTTAGTGTGTTACATATTACGAAGTGATATAGTGTTAAAAGTTGTGTAATCAAGATGTATAATTATTAATCTCTACTAATAATAAATCTGTAGCCGAAATTTTTCTCGTAATTTTCGCTTTTCCAAAAATAATTGGTCCTAACATGTATAATTAACAATCTGAAACCTAAAATCGTTTTTTTGAAATTTTTGTTTGTATTTCTGTCTGTCTGTCTATCTGTCTGTCTGGATGTTTGTTACCTTTTTACGCGATAATGGCTGAACCGATTTATATGAAAATTGGCATATAAATTAAGTTCGTTGTAACTTACATTTTAGGCTATATGGCATTCAAAATACTTTATTTAAAAGGGGGCTATAAGGGGGCTTGAATCAAATAAATCGAAATATCTCCCTTATTATTGATTTTCGTGAAAAATATTACATATCAAAAGTTTCTTTAAAAATGATTTCCGATACGTTTTATTCTTTACAAAATTTTTATAGGACTGATATTTAATGAGATAAATGAGTTTTAAAATTAAAATAACGATGCCACCTATTGGCCTGTAATGAAATGGAAACAAATGACTTCATCTATAAGGGGCCTAGGACAACAAGAATCGAAAGCCTGCAGAGAATGTTTCTGTGTTTGTATGAAGTAATGTCGAAAGCTGATTAATTATATACAAGACTTTTAAAATAACAATACAATACATTTTCACCGCCACCTTATATTATAGCGTTGTTGTTCCTGCAAAAACTCCTATGTGCAAAATATAAAATTTTTGAGAAGGAAGAAAAAACGTATTTATTCATTCCATGGCAATAGTACATAGGAGATAGTGAATTCATACATTTTCGAAAGAAAGAAATATAATTATATATCACTATTTAAGTTATTTGAAGGGTTCAGAGCTATAGTGGGCCAAGCGCCATTTACTGAAGGCGTAGAAAACAAGGGTTAAAATTAAGTTATTACCATAATTCAATGGAAACATATAGCAAGTAATATAAAGTATACACATTAAATCTAAATGATATGTCAGTTTTCATTAAACTATGGTTGCATGTAATAACAATTAAAAAACATGTTAAAGGAATTGTCATTGCACCAAATGAGTGTCTCTGGATCAAAATGATCGCATTGTAATTATTTAAATACAATTTAAATTGTCGAATATCCTTTTGAGGAGATTAACTCCATATGTAGATGAAATTATTGGCGATCATCAGTGTAGTTTTAGGTGTAATAGATCGACTATTGATCAGATTTTTTGTATTCGACAGATATTGGAGAAAAAATGGGAGTATAAGGGTACAGTACATCAGTTATTCATAGATTTCAAAAAGGCCTATGACTCGGTTAAGAGAGAAGTTTTATATAATATTCTTATTGAATTTGGTATTCCCAAGAAACTAGTTCGATTAATTAAAATGTGTTTTAGTGAAACTTACAGCAGAGTCCGTATAGGCCAGTTTCTATCTGATGCTTTTCCAATTCATTGCAGGCTAAAGCAAGGAGATGCACTATCACCTTTACTTTTTAACTTCGCTTTAGAATATGCCATTAGGAAAGTTCAGGATAACGGAGAGGGTTTGGAATTGAACGGGTTACATCAGCTGCTTGTCTATGCGGATGACGTGAATATGTTAGGAGAAAATCCACAAACGATTAAGGAAAACACGGGAATTTTACTTGAAGCAAGTAAAGAGATAGGTTTGGAAGTAAATCCCGAAAAGACAAAGTGTATGATTATGTCTCGTGACCAGAATATTGTACGAAATGGAAATATAAAAATTGGAAATTTATCTTTTGAAGAGGTGGAGAAGTTCAAATATCTTGGAACAACAGTAACAAATATAAATGATACTCGGGAGGAAATTAAACACAGAATAAATATGGGAAATGCCTGTTATTATTCGGTTGAGAAGCTTTTATAATCTAGCCTGCTGTCAAAAAATCTGAAAGTTAGAATTTATAAAACAGTTATATTACCGGTTGTTCTTTATGGTTGTGAAACTTGGACTCTCACTTTGAGAGAGGAACACAGGTTAACGGTGTTTGAGAATAAGGTGCGTAGGAAAATACTGTATTTGGGGCTAAAAGGGATGACGTTAAAGGAGAATGGAGAAAGTTACACAACACAGAACCGCACGTATTGTATTCTTCACCTGACATAATTAGGAACATTAAATTCAGACGTTTGAGATGGGCAGGGCATGTAGCACGTATGGGCGAATCCAGGAATGCATATAGAGTGTTAGTTGGGAGGCCGGAGGGAAAAAGACCTTTATGGAGGCCGAGACGTAGATGGGAAGATAATATTAAAATGGATTTGAGGGATGTGGGATATGATGATAGAGAATGGATTAATCTTGCTCAGGATAGGGACCGATGGCGGGCTTATGTGAGGGCGGCAATGAACCTCCGGGTTCCTTAAAAGCCAGTAAGTAAGTAAGTATGTGTGTTACATATTCCGAAGTGATATAGTGTTAAAAGTTTTGTAATCAAGATGTATAATTAATATTAAATAATAACGTGAACATGTTATGGAAATCGTATTTAGCCTACATATTAAAAAAAAAAACTAATCTCAAGAAAATAGCTTTCTACCTCGCCATGTTTGCTAAGTCCTCGGAAATGATAAATTTCGTTTCGGCATTTCTTTCGCAGCCCATTGTACTGAATGGGTCTCGGCCTTGTAATACAGAGTCTGTGCCTCTTGACTAGTCTATCCAGACTCTGGTCGCTACAGCTGGTTAGCCTGTCGTGTCACGTTTGTGAAGGATGTGTCCAGGGTATAAATATTGCAGCCGGACTAATCATCTGGGACGGGAAGACAAAGGCTATTATTAGCGAGGCAGCCCCGGGCCTCACCGTTTTCCTCAGTTCCCTCCTGCGATACTATTGCTGCAATGCACGGAGCGATGTTTTAATGTGCTGACAGTTCTGAACTTGTCACGTCGCGGTGCATGTAGCCAGACACATCGTGGGCGTAAACATGGCAGTCAGGTCGGTTTGTTTATTTATTTATTGCCGTTCTAATAACTGTAAAGACTTACAGTTATGAGATGTTTCGAGGTTTTATATTCGGCGGAGGAAATACAGACAAACGACACATTTGTGTAACATTAATTTTCTACAGCATATACAAACATTGAAATATGTAAATAACTATCATGTAGTTATAAGCAGAATATATTTTTCGTGTATAATGTTAAGCACTCGTAATACACAACGCAACATAATAATTATATCGACGGCTAAAAAGTGATTCCTCGTATCTATAATTTGCAGATGAATAAAAAAAGTTTAATTAATTTTTCTGTGTGCTTTTTTGCTTTGCAAGATCTTCTATTCGAGGACAAAATATTATTTAACTGCTCCATTTTGTGAACATGAAGAACTGGCCACATTACCCCATTATCTCCTGACTTAGTTGCCTCGCAAGTGGTGCCTTCTTGGTATCATTTGTCAGGTACAAACTTATCTTCGGAGAGTTGACTAAATAACAATAATAACGTACTTATTCTAAATGATAACGTAGTTAAAATAAATTAACATTTTTATAGATAAATATATGGTATCACTTATTAGCTATCGGTATTTTATTGTATATTTATCAAACAAGAATAAAAAAGGTATTGTGAGTAACGTTTCATATATCTGTTGGAGATTATATTCGTATTGAGATAGGCAACAGTGATACACAGCAAACGCATAACAGATTGTGAACAACGGAACATAGGCCTATTATGTTTGTTGTATTATTTTTTCAGTTTGAGAATAAGGTGCTTAGGAAAATATTTGGGGCTAAGAGGGATGAAGTTACAGGAGAATGGAGAAAGTTACACAACACAGAACTGCACGCATTGTATTCTTCACCTGACATAAATTAGGAACATTAAATCCAGATGTTTGAGATGGGCAGGGCATGTAGCACGTATGGGCGAATCCAAAAATGCATATAGAGTGTTAGTTGGGAGGCCGGAGGGAAAAAGACCTTTAGGGAGGCCAAGACATAGATGGGAAGATAATACGTATTAAAATGGATTTGAAGGAGGTGGGATATGATGATAGAGAATGGATTAATCTTGCTCAGGATAGGGACCAATGGCGGGCTTATGTGAGGGCGGCAATGAACCTCCGGGTTTCTTAAAAGCCAGTAAGTAAAAAAAAAAAGTAGTAAAAGTAATAAGTATTATTTCTTCAGACATAAGTAACAGTAAGGTAGATAAATAAACATAGACAATTGTGACCAAAGCAACATATATATAGTATGTATTTTGTATTTTGTCAGGTATAATTAACACTAGGACAAATAAACGTGAGCAATTGAAGACATTATTATAAAAACAGTCCTAATCATTTTTAATGAAATTGAGTTAAGGATACATTTTCTCTACTATTTCAAATGTTTATAGACTCCAAACATGATCCATGTCAGGTGCAATAGCCACAAGGATAAATACCAGTTGTACAGAAACAGCTGACATGTTTTGTTATATTTATTTTTTTTTTCCGTGAAACCTTTGGGCAGGCCGAGACGTACATTGGGCAGGCCGAGACGTAGATGGGAGGATAATATAAAAATGGATTTGGGGGAGGTGGGGTATGATAGTAGAGACTGGATTAATCTTGCTCAGGATAGGAACCGATGGCGAGCTTATGTGAGAGCGGTAATGAATCTCCGGGTTCCTTAAAAGCCATTTGTAAGTATGTTCAGACATAGTTAACAATGAAACATACAAAAAATATAAGCAAATATTAACAGCATCTATATACAATATATAATTTAAATTGGTAATGGAAATTACGGGAAAACGGCTGAATGGATTTTAATAAATGACCCCTCATTTTGAAGCTTGGAACTCAAAGTTTTTTCAGAAAAATAGTAGTTTCCATTGAAATGTCAATTTTTCAACATAATTTTCTTTATTTTCCAAAATCCATCTGTCGTCAGTTTTGAGAGCTAGCTAAACTAGCTAATTACATTTCAGAATAAAACAAAACACACTCTACAGTAAACAATATTACACGAAGGCCATGATCTGCAAGAATGCTGACATATTTAGAGCTCAAATTAAATTGGTTATTAAAAACTTAACTTACTAAAAATAATTTACAGGTTCGATTCTGTGGTGTGTAATTTTCTGAGTACAGCTGTGTATTGGATATTAAAAACTACAAAACTTGAGGTGGTTTGATGACATTATTACCATTAGAAATGAAATATTATTGTAGTTAATGCCGTGATGTGACTATTTTTCATTAATTATACATATTAATGCTATATTGATGATATGAAAGTGAAACGTTTTGGTGTTATGTAAGTAGATGTAGAGAATATCTTAAATTAGATTTTGATTTCTATATTTTACTGAGTGGCGGCTATATATTATATATATAGTATATGTTACTGAAAGCTATAAAACTTACGTAAGATAATAATATTATTAAAAATCAAATATTTTTATAGGTATTAATCAAGTGGGGTTGGGTCTTTTTCATATATTTAATGGCGGTGCGATGTAGATATTTATATGCGTGGTTCTCTTCAGTATTGGCTCGAGAGTATCTTTCATTATTATGGAAGCAAATAACTTTTAAGAATGTCTGGTATTCTTCACTGAAAATAAATCTGAAAAATGTTTATTTGAACGTCTAATGAACTTAGTTTACAGCATTTACTACACAAGCCACTAGTAACATATATTGCGCAAATATGGCTTTCAGGTACCCGTATAGCTTCCTGTGAAGCTCACTTGAATAATTTGAAGGGAAAAATTGTTCCGGGGCCGGGTATCGAACTGGAACTGGGTAGCTCAGTCGGTAGAGCATTGGCGTGCCCAGCCAAATTCCCCGGGTTCAATACCCGTTAATTGTGAGAAACAAAGCGTATTTTCTTGTTGTGTCTATAGATTTATTCCCTCTGATCGATAGGATGGTGATGATTATGATGATGATTATGATGATGATGATGATGATGAGTATTAACAGTACAGTTGAGCTCCTTCATATTTGTCTATAATTTCTGTTACAGTATATAATTTTGAGACAATTAGAAATGTAAAGGTAACCTTTTCGACAACACGTGATTCTGTAATAGTGAAGCTAGAAAAAATCTTGCACAGTGGAATGATGTAAAAGGCAAGGCTCTCACTAATTAGCATGCTGAGGCGATGCAAGACAGTAATTAATTCCAAACATGTTGCACAGAATACTGGTTTTAAAAAGCTCAATTTTATAATTAGACTTAGAATGATTTAGGCGCCCGGAGAACCACTTAAAATGAGAGAGGAGAGGAGACTCGTTAAAATTTTACAGTTTATATATTCAGTACCTGCTATTGCCACAGACTTTTGAGTCGCTTCTATCTAGTTTATTTGCTTAGCAACGTAACAGAGTTCTCGTCAAATGTATATCACTTCATATAGATGTTGATTTTTCTTATTCAAATTAGTTAAACAGAAACAACAACATAACTAAAGTATTCTGAAGTATCTATTCTCATTTCCATGGCCAGAATTGCAGTCGAACAGGGGCGGATTTTAGCATATTTGCACGTTTCATTCCTTAGTTGCAAATCGTATGCTATCATTATATAAATGTGTTTCAAGAATTTCCAACCAAAGGTCAGGATTTTATAGTGCAGACATACATAAGTGTTCTGCCCATGGACAGATCTTTCACTGCAAACCCAGCATTCTCCAACCTTTCCTATTTTCTCTGCCTTCCTCTTAGTTTTCGCATATGATCCATATATCTTAACACCTTCCACACAAGTCAAACATTAAGGAATTATTATAGATCAGCATTTACGTTGGGATAAACAAATTGATTTCATATTTATTTATTTATTTATTCATTTAACACGGCAAAGCCCCAATTACAATAGACAGTACAGATATTCGTTTACAAAAATAAAAACATAGATAACATGAAAAAAGAGATGAAACAGATAGAAGTGTAAATACAAATTAAAATGCAAAATGAGAAAAGGAAAAAAAAAAAGAACAGACAAATAGATACTACCTAAATAAGAGATACAGATATAGATATAAATGAAAAATACAAAATAAAATAAATGAAAAATAGTTAAATACAGATATCATAGCCAAAAATGTAAAATGTAGCTATAATTGGCAAATTACAGAGTAACAAATAGCAGTATGACATATATTGTGCAAGTATAAGAAAGACAATTTATAAATTCATAATACTTCGAAATTTTATCAGTAAGGAGGCATTGATAATACTATTTTTAGCTTTAGTACAATCATTAATGCAATATGGTATAATGAATTGGGGTGGAGTAGCATCATCTGTATTTAATCCATTAATTTTATTACACAGAAGATGAATAAAAATTTGTCTAATCAAAAATATGGATTACCCAACAAATTTAATTTATACAGATTTTAATGTATTGCCTATTGAAGAAATTTTTAAATATAGTTTACTAACTTATTACCGCAGAAATCAAAGAAAACATAAATCTAATCGACATGAATATCGTACTCGAAGGCAAAAGTGTATTTTCCGATTAATTGAGCCTAAATGTCATACAAGTGCAGCTCTTAAACATGGTGCTAGTTTCGGTCCAAGACTTTATAATAAAATTACAAACCATTTTCTAAATTTGAAATATTTTAAAATTCGAGCTTTAAAAAAAGGATTTTATGATATTATTCATGATATATAATATTAACAAATATGTGTATTTTTTACCTTTTATTTCTGTCGACTATATTCATGTTTTTATTGAATATCACTGGCTTCTGCCTGATTGTCAATTTATATTAAATGTGTTTTACTCTCTTTTTTTTCTCTCTCTCTCTCCATTTTTGCCCTTGTGGGTTATTTTTTGGTTTGAATTAAGTTACTTACTGTATTTAGAAAACTGTTCTTATAAATTTTATGTTATACTAGCTGAAAGTACCCGACGTTGCCCGGGTTGTGCTTTTTGCTTCTTTTTTATTTAAACTGATTCTTAGACTTTTCGGAAATCTCAGAAACTCAACTATAGACAACCAAAACGAATTGTCTTTAATAAGCTTCCCTCGTCCACAAAGATGAATCTTTACATAGCGCCACTTATATGAATTAATGAACTTCTTAGCCAAATGCCTGAAAGATTAACTGAATTTAAAACAACTATGCATCAGGCAACGAAGGAAAACGTTTTATCACGTGCCTTATTTTCAAAGTTTTTTATTTGTATTTATTTATTTATTCTGGTGTAGTTAAGGCCATCAGGCCTTCTCTTCCACATCACCAGAAATAAAAATAAAATAATATAAAAATGAAATTATAAATAAAATAAAAACAAACGAAAATATATATAGGTTATAGTCACACAAACTTCAAATGAGTTAGCATTGTCTTGAGGTTCAGGAAAACAAAACACGCCCTTTGGTTCCTGATCGCCCACTTAGCATTGTCTCAAAGTTCTACAGATCTTACATTTTATCTCTGCCGGTCAGCGACTGTTAAATTTAAAGTGACTTATCTTAGTCGTGGGAGTCAGCATATTAAAAAGTATTGCTATCATTCTGCCGTCTCTTTCTTCTCCATCTGCACAGAGGCAGAGATAAAATAATTATAAGATCCGTACATCGATCTGAAGCTGTGCATTTCACGTAATTTCATGTCTATATGTGCTTTGACTTGAATTTCAGAGAGAGTTGACGATAAACAGAAAATTCCCTTGTTCCCACTCTGAACTCGTTGGGATGTCATCGTGAGCCAAAATTTATCTCTCTATCGGTTGTACCAAAGAATCAATATATACATACATAATTTAATTTATATTGGAAGATTTTTTTTACTTCTTGACTGCTGTACGCCTGTTTATATCATACATAGTTTTTTATATGACTTGAGAAATTATAATTATCTCACAAATAGATCATATTAATTACAGTATATTAATTCTTATTTATATACAGAATACAGATGTAATATAAACTCACAGTAAGTCATTTTTAACATAAAAACTAATATTCTGAGAGACGTATACCGGTATTTCAGAAATTGAATAATTGTTATTTCCACAACGCATACCAGTCCTTGCTGGAGCAATTACTATACTATTAACTGACCGAAACCTAAATACATCTTTTTTGGACAATATCTCGTCATCATTGAATTATTGTTAATAATATAATAGTTATACCAATTATTAATAATTCTTGATTATATTGATGGAATCACGCATAACATACTACATTGACAACATGATTACACAGATAGAATTTCGCAGTAACACATTTTCGGACATAAACATCAATACAGGGCACATATATAAATACAGGCTCTATTTTGAGAAACGTATATTTTAGAATTAATACAGTGTTATTTAGAGTCAGCTTTCGTACATTTACATATTACGTTAGCAACATGACAAAAGTATCATTGAATTGCTTTTTGATAGGCCTATGTGTGAAATCTTTTATTTTTCCATTGCTTTATATAAAATATAGTTGAGAATGTGGAAAACACGCAGTTTTTAAGCTAATGTCTGCAACTTTGAACGACTGTCCTTGAGCTTAATTTTAGTATGACCATTAATAATGCTAGGGGCACTGAAATTGAAGTTACTTAAAATCAAAAGGCATGTTAATGTGTATCGTAGGAATGCGTGGGATAAAAACATCAACATCTTTCGTTTTGCCAGTTAATATTGTCATATCTATTACGATTTGCATGAGTTTTTTCACATCAATTCTTATCCCATTACATAATTTTGGTGGGTCAATATTTCGTAATAGTACTATTGGTGATTCAATATTAAGTATTTAATTATGTAGTAGCAATTCTTGTGGTTCCAAAGAATTTAAGAATTCAGTTATAAAACACAGCCTGCTCACTATCTACAACTGCATCCAGAAATTCATAATACGTCCTGAATTGTGCAAAGATGCTTATTGTATGAATTGTGTAGATTCTGGCCTTCATGAGACGTATCAACAATGTTTGTGTTATAATTTCCATGGCCTCATGAAAGTCGATATTGAATACAACAGACAATAATAAAAAACAGTTGACTATAGAAGATGCATTTTAATATTATACACGAATCTTTAATCGTATATTTATTTCTATTTTTTTACTTTTTAATCAATTTATGGTCCATTTGTACAATTTTAATGTATCCTATGTGCAAACTTTGGCACATATCGGTCAAAGCGTATAGATTTGTATAGGGAACATACACATATACATATATACATACATACCCACATTCAATTTTATATATTAAGATTATTGGCTAAGACCACACCGTACACGAGCCTGGCTCTTATGGTAGTGGCTAGAAAGATTTTTGTTTTATTATTTTAATTTGTAGCTAGCTGCAGTAGCTAGTTAAATAAATTAAATTAAATTAAATTAATGTTGTCTATCACCTGATATCTACTTCTGCCTCGAACTCTTCTCTCGTTCACCATTCCTTCCAATATATCCTTCAGTAAACAGTTTCTTCTCAGCCAGTGACCCAACCAATTCCTTTTTCTCTTCATCATCAGTTTCAGCATCATTTTTCTTCGGCCACTCTTTGTAGCACAGCTTCATTTCTTATTCTGTCTGTCCATTTCACACGCTCCCCTTCTTCTTCATATCCAAATTTCAAAGCTCCTAGATGCTTCTCTTCACTTCGTCATAATGTCCATGTTTCTGCTCTCATACAATGCCATACTCTTCACTAGTCTCTGCCAAGCAAAATTCTGTTTGATGGCGTTAATCTTGAAACAATGAACTATTTATTATTCTACAGAAGAAAAGATTTTATTTATTGAACTCTATCGAAACAATTCTTTGAGAATTGCACTCTTTCGTGGTAGAAGAGTTTCGTCCCACAATACGTTTGGACTTGTGTAAATTTAATAATATGGCTACAATTGTTGTTTGTGTCTTTGTGAAAAAAAGTAACCTAATGGCAAAAAAATCTTTAAAATGAAATATACAACTGAAATTATAAAAATCGTAGTAACATCATGATATAATTATTTTGAATCACCTAACCTAAAACTGATAATATGTTATCAAAGGATCATGTATGATAAGTTGGCAATAATCAGTAGACAGTCTTCTTTTCTACAAGGCCTACTAATTTATTACACATGGCCAGCTACATGAAATTCCACTTTCAATTTTTTATCCTTGGATTTCTTATGGCAGTATTAATTCCCTATGTAGGCTATTACAGTTTGTAATGCACATAATATATTATCTTGGTTTAGTATATAAGTACATGCATTTTTTTTGCCGTTTTTAATGCATTTGCATCTGCCCTCTAGTCATAAATAATGGTACATTTTCATTAAAGTAGTTATATGTACGGTATCCTCAAACTTCTAAAGTCTGTTTCACAAATTTATTTTGTAACTGGAGACAGAATGCTTTCACCGTCTGCTGCTGTAACCGACATGTTTATAAACAAATCTACGGTTTGAACATGTTGCCGTCGGCGAATTTGCGGTTATCGTGTTGGTCGTTGGATCTAAACTTCGCGTGTTCGAATCCAACCAATAGGTACATGATAAAATATGTAATAAGAAAGGAGTGTAGAGTGTTGTTCGAATAAAATCGGCAACAGGAGTACCCTGCAAGACCCTCCGCAACGTCTGCTTTGTCGAACACAAATTCCATCGCGACGAGACCGGGGATCGAGCTCGGCCCGCCTAGATGGGAGATCACCGCTCTAGCGTGAAGGCACAGACGCAACTTAATATTTTTACCCCTGCAAAACTAAAAAATTCAAGAAATCTCTCCATTTTCCCCACTTAGCGTACTACAGACAAAGTTTATACAGTAAATCCTTGCTGAAACGTACCCTCTATAAACAGGAAACCTGCACAAACGAAAAATAAATTTGGGAACGGAATGTTTTCCTATGTAAAATAATACTTTAAAACGGTAAACTGCCTAACGCGACAACGGAATCATTTTTGGGCACCATTTAGGCAGAAAAAAACCTGTCTAAAACGGGTAATTTTAAGCGTAACTGTTGCTAAATCCTTTCAAACCATTTTTAATTTTGCAATAATACTGTACGAAGAATGACATAATTTTTTGTGTGACTGTACATGCAATGATCTCGAAGACTTTCGCTATTCTTTGTCAGGCGTTAGGGGTGAAGCTTCTCTAACCATGTCACTATTCTGTGCTTATTGTCAAGGACCCGGGCAGGTTACTGACCTCCTGTACCGTTACTTCTTCCAAACCTCTTGCATTTTCTTTCATTTATCCTCAGTTTTGCAAGGTTTAATCAGTCAAAATATCATTTAGGTTGCCAACTAGCTTAAGCCCGGTTCAGACGGTGCGTGTTTCTGTGATGGATTCCAAGGTGGCTGCGCTGATGGATAGCCTGCGTACTCACTTGCCGGAAGTAATGTGCTCTGGTGGCTCCGTGGATGGCTAGCTTGCTGGATTTCGAGGGTAGGTTCCTTGCTATTTTTCGTGATGGTTTACAGGCTGGAAACCAAAGATGATCATATTTTCTACTTTGAAAGATTTAAGATCAAAAGTGCAGAAGAATCTCTGTGCATATGCAAAGAGAATCAGACTGTTGAACATTTCATTTTTCACTGTCCAGTGTTCGAAAGGAAAAGACACTTTTTAAGATATCATATCTCGGACTGCAATTTAAATTACTGCGCACCCCTTTACCATTTTCATAGGAAAAAATGTTGTTACAAACAATTCACAGAGTTTGTACACCACATCCATGCAAGACTGTAGCTATTAATTGTATGTAAATTAATGATGATATAAAATCCTAATGCACTATCTAAAACAAGGTGTCTCTCTTTGGGACATAGTAATAGTAATAACAACAATAACTATGTTTGTATTATAGATTTTACTATTGTTCAGTGTTTGATGACAGGTATATAGTTTGTAACTATAAGTAATTCTGTTTTTATTTTTTTTTTTTTACTATCGCAAACCAACTATATAATAGGTGCCAATCAAGATTTCAGGTATAACTCCCTGTAAAGTTGATTTGAATAATGTCGAGGGAAAAATTGTTCCGGAGCCGGGTATCGAACCCGGGACCTTTGGTTTAACGTACCAACGCTCTACCACTCAATTTTTCCCTCGAAATTATTCAAATCAACTTTACAGGGAGTTATACCTGAAATCTTGATTTGCATAATACACGTCACTGTTCGTTAACAGAAAACCACAATTTAAGTCACACAGACTTAGTGTGCACTCGAAGTTGGTTGCTTGACGGTTGTCAGCCCACTTTGAGGTCTGTGGATATAGAGGGAAAAATTGGATCGATGTCGGTTAGAGTTCCCGAGTAGCTCAGTGGTAGAGCGTTGGTACGTTAAACCAAAGGTCCCGGGTTCGATACCCGGCTCCGGAACAATTTTTCCCTCGAAATTATTCTATATAATAGGTGTTTTACTTGTAACTAAGCCAATTCTGTGCATTATCTCATTACTATTGCTTAAAATTATGTATAAAATCACAAATTAATGTAATAATCTTGCAATTTCCCTACACCTTCGATTATAATTTCTAATTTTATTTCATTTTGTTTTAACTGAAATTAATTATTGCATAACGTATTTAGTATTGTTTACTGTCTCTTAATTAGTGCATTTATATTGTAACTATGATTCACACCTACTATTAATTCTTTAAAATTGTGTATTGTCACTACATAATGTATTTCACATGTAACAAACTACAACCCTAATATACCAAAGGTAAAATGGGGTTTCAGTATTTGGATAACAATAATAATAATAATAATAATATCACCACTGAAACCATGTCGCCATGTTCGTTGTTTTCCAACTGAACCTATTTTTTCTATATTCTCTAGTTTATAAGAAACAACAATTAAATATCGGAATTTAGCTGTTTTGCACTTATGGCATAATTACTTTATTACGACATTTACTACTGTTAATGTAGGACTTTAGTTGTTTTCCACTCACGGTTTAGTTTCTTCTTGAACATGAGTGTTGGCAACAGATGAAGCAGCAGATGGTTTTCCAATTTGAACTGTGAAAAGAGCCAGCTCCGTGTGAACAACTACCATCACTGTAGGCAACCCGGGAGCCAGCAAGTGAGCACGCAGGGCAGCCATCATCGCAGCCACCTTGGAATCCAACACAGAAACACGCACCGTCTGAACCAGGCTTTATACTGTGTTCATGAGAAACCACCAAAGTTTACAGAAACAGGTCATCGGTAACCAGACTTGAAAAGAATGGCCTTGAATTCGATTCTAGCTGGTCGCACTGACTAACATATCTAGGATTGTAACTAGCAAATGGAACGTTTCCGGACATAGGTTCCTATATGAAAGTTGTTCATAATTGTCTCCTCTATAATCCCTAAACGTTTGTAACATAGTCACTGAATCACCCTGTATAATGTTCGTTCATAAATCTGAGATTGTTTTGGATCAACTGAAAAGTTTCAGAAAATATCTTATGCTTGTTTTTGTAATTTACTGACTTCATTATAGTTGAATTTAACCAGTGCGATTCGTGAATCGTATAATGTTCATTCATAAATCTGGCTGACTCGCTTTATTTGCAGCGACTAACAAATGATAACGAATATCATCTCTACTTTGTCCCCATTTGTTCACTTGAATATCATTTAATTTAGCCAGCGAGAATTATAGAATTGCTAGGGGGCCGAGGCAGAAGTGGGCAATGTGTAAAATATAAAGTGAACGCACACAGTATGAAATACAAATATTCCGCTTTGTAAAATTAATGTCTGGAACCTGTTTGGGCAATAAAATGTGTAATATAAATCTTAACCGCTTTATCGCAAACATGGCACGCTATGGTGCTGCCATCTGTACTGCTGTGCCTAGCGCGTTTTAAATTTCGGCACAACTGCACTCGGAAGAAATGACCTCTCACCTCTTTTCAAAGCGTTCATTTGTCTAACGTATTTCTAATTCTGACAGAAGGCCATTACGTTTCTTCCAATTGGAATGTCAGCTCATATTTTGCCTTTAATTTACGTGTTTTAGTCAACTGTCCAAAGACAGGTTTGACTTCATATGTGACACCAATAATGCATCACTCATGAGGCAACTAAACCCGGAGATAATGGATAAGGTGGCCGGTTCCTTTCCTCCTCCATCAGACTTCAGATGAACACAAGCAGTTGTTCTTCCTCTGTCACATATCGTTAAGTGAGATGTACTGTCTGATAAAGTGGAAAAAAAAAAAACCGGACCGACCCTTGTAGCTGATTTCAAATTCCTGTTCACTCCAGAGCACGATAGACTGGTAACTAAGACTTTCGTGGTTCGAATCCTGCCGGGGAAGGAAACTTTTTTTTTTAAATAATTGATCTTACTCGTGTTAATTGTGTAAGCATATGCGGCTTACAGCTGTTTCGGTGCTTCTTCACACCATCCTCAGAGCCTACTAGATCTCGGCGTCATCTCCAACTTCGCTGCCTGTTATGTGGGTGCGTTCGATTGTTGAAAAGTGTTGAAATGTGGTGTCAAATAGTGTGTGTGTTCTGAAATTGATCTGTGTGTTGAGAATTTGATCAGGGTGTGTTTTAGTGTGTCTGTATATTTCATATTGTTCTAGTGTGTTGAGTTTTTGGTTTTTGGGTTATATGTGTAGGATTTGCATGTCTGTATTTATGTTATTGTATGTGTGGTTAGCATTAGTTATGTGTTCGGCATATGTAGATGTATTGTGTCCTCTGTTTTTTTGTTCCTTATTCAAATTTATTCCCAATACTTTTCGAATGCATTAATTGGAAATAGTTCTCGATTGTGGTAGAATTGGAAATTCAAAACTGTTGAAACTGAAACGATGTAATAAGAAGACATAAAATAATGTATAGCAGTTGAAGAGGTGCTTTTAATTTTAGGTGAAGAATATAGGCACGTAATTAAAATAGGAAGATGGAAAGTCATCAAAGACAAAGAACTTATGAGACATTAACGCCACTAAAAGACAATGTAAAACTAATTATTTGCATGAAGTATTGAGATTCGAGGACGATCGCCATGACCGAGTAACTGGCCTATTTCTGAAGCCAGGACATTACAGATTTAGTTGAATTTGGCTCAGAACTTTAAAACATGGCGACATCTTTTTTTAAGCATGTCATTGTCCACAAAATAAGAGCCGCTATTCTTTTCTGCTCTTGGTATTCAGGTCACATAATTAATTTTCTGGCACTCAAAACAGAACACATCGTAAAAAATTGTCATTTTACTCAAAACAGTTACGAAATTCGTAGGTTAGGTTAGGATAACACTTTTAACTTCATCCTACTTAACTATGGAACGCTTCTTGATTGATACGTGCTAATAGTTCAGTTCCCGGAACAAAAGATTCATCTTCATATTTTATATAATATATAAACTGTGAATGAATGAATACAATATAATAATAATAATAATAATAATAATAATAATAATAATAATATTTACTTACTTACTGGCTTTTAAGGAACCCGGAGGTTCATTGCCGCCCTCACATAAGCCCTCTATTGGTCCCTATCCTGAGCAAGATTAATCCAGTCTCTACTATCATATCACACCTCCCTCAAATCCATTTTAATATTACCCTCCCATCTATGTCTCGGCCAGCCCAAAGGTCATTTTCCCACCGGCCTCCCAACTAACACTCTATATGAATTTCTGGACTCGCCCATACGTGCTACATGCCCTGCCCATCTCAAACGTCTGGATTTAATGTTCCTAATTGTCAGGTGAAGAATACAATGCGTGAAGTTGTGCGTTGTGTAACTTTCTCCATTCTCTTGCAACTTCATCCCTCTTAGCGCCAAATATTTTCCTAAGCACCTTATTCTCAAACACCCTTAACCTATGTTCCTCTCTCAAAGTGAGAGTCCAAGTTTCACAACCATAAAGAACAACCTGTAATATAACTGTTTTATAAATTCTAACTTTCAGATTTTTTGACAGCAGACTGAATGATAAAAGCTTCTCAACAGAATAATAACAGGCATTTCCCATATTTATTCTGTGTTTAATTTCTTCCCGAGTGTCATTTATATTTGTTACTGTTGCTCCCAGGTATTTGAATTTTTCCTCCTCTTCGAAAGATAAATTTCCAATTTTTATATTTCCATTTCGTACAATATTCTGGTCACGAGACATAATCATATACTTAGTCTTTTCGGGATTTACTTCCAAACCTATCTCTTTACTTGCTTCCAGTAAAATTCCCGTGTTTTTCCTAATCATTTGTGGATTTTCTCCTAATATATTCACGTCATCCGCATAGACAAGCAGCTGATGCAACCCGTTCAATGCCAAACCCTCTCTGTTATCCTGGACTTTCCTAATGGCATATTCTAGAGCAAAGTTAAAAAGTAAAAGTGATAGTGCATCTCCTTGCTTTAGCCCGCAGTGAATTGGAAACGCATCTGACAAAAATTGACCTATACAGACTCTGCTGTACATAATAATAATAATAATAATAATAATAATAATAATAATAATAATAATTTCAGCACACTCCGTGGAGTATCTGAGGTTCCCTCTGCATCATTACTTCCATATAAAAAAGGAACTTTAACCATTTAACGATCAGTTTTGAGTCCACCTTGTGAAGATTTTGTTATAGGCCTATAAGATTCCTTCTCCATCTCTTGAAACTTGGTACTATAGAAACTTTTCGTTATTGCTGTTTCATTACCATACATAGAAGTTGTCATTCATTATTGCTACCTATTTTCGGAAATGTACATTTGAGAAAATGGAATCGAAAGAATTATATTTCTAGGATATGTGCTTTCGGAAAAACTAATGTAGGAAAATGACTATTCGGAAAAAAACAAAAAAAAATTCGGAATGTTCGATCCGGAAAAATGGGCATGAAGGATTACTATATGCTCACATCATGGAGTCAAATACAGAATATCTGCCGAAATGGATATTTTCATGTCAGTGCAGTATCTTTGAACAAAACCGGAATTGCTCTGTAAGTAAATTCACAATTATATTTTATTCACTACCGAAATATAAAATGTGTACATCTTATTTATATTTTTGTGAGCTTGAAAACACTCTGGAAGCGCTGTGTTAATCGTGAACACCCTGTATGTTAAAACATGTTTCCAAATGGCGGTATTGATTGTCGTGTGTAAGCAGAGATAAAACGCACCCTTATCGCCCGCATTGACGGCGCCGCCATTTTGTAGGAAAAAGTGAATACACACCAGGCTCCTTTATATAAAGAATATGAAATATATCGCGATATGAAACACACCGGTATAATGTATAGTGCTGTTAGCAGGGGTTGAAATACAAACTTCAGCACAGAAAGAACTGAAGCAGCTGAGATGCGAATGTTGCAACTAGGGGAACACGCGCTGCTTGCCTGTAGGCGATACCAACTTCGCAACCAAATGAAGATCTGAAATATAACGACTATATTTCTTCCCTAAGATGAAACAAATTCTACGGTGTATTAGGAATACACCGACACGTAAAATACGTCACTCAGATTCGGGAATAAAACTGGAGTTATATTGTTTTGAATGTTTTATTTTTGTTTTGGTTTAGAAATGAAAAGTTTGGATCTATGATAAAAGGAATTAATGAAGGGCATGTAATTTACACTGTGATCCGTTTGGGTATGGATAATATTAATTTCTATATATATAATTTGAACTGGTAATGGAAATTACGGGAAAACGGCTGAACGGATTTTAATAAATGACCCCTCATTTTGAAGCTTGGAACCCAAAGTTTTTCGGAAAAGAGTTACACAACACAGAACTGCACGCATTGTATTCTTCACCTGACATAATTAGGAACATTAAATCCAGACGTTTGAGATGGGCAGGGCATGTAGCACGTATGGGCGAATCCAGAAATGCATATAGAGTGTTAGTTGGGAGACCGGAGGGAAAAAGACCTTTAGGGAGGCCGAGACGTAGATGGGAGGATAATATTAAAATGGATTTGAGGGAGGTGGGGTATGATGATAGAGACTGGATTAATCTTGCACAGGATAGGGACCGATGGCGGGCTTATGTGAGGGCGGCAATGAACCTTCGGGTTCCTTAAAAGCCATTTGTTAGTAAGTAAGTAAGTGGTTTTCAGTGAAATGTCAATTTTCCTACATAATTTTCCTATTTTCCAAAATCCATCTGTTGTCAGTTTTGAGAACTAATTTTATGGAATCACGGCCGACTTGATTGAATTTCGGAACAAAACACACACTACAATAAACAGTAGGCTATTACATGAAGGCCATGACCTGCAGGATTGCCGACATATTTAGAGCTCAATTCAATTTGTTATTAAAAACTCATTCTGCAGTGTATAATAATTTTCTCAGTACAGCTGTGTATTGGATATTCAAATCTACGAAACTTGAGGTGGTTTGATGACATTATTATCATTAGAAATGAAATATTATTATAGTTAATATCATCATGCATCTATTTTTCATTAATTGTACATAATATTGATGCTATATTGATGACATGAAAGTGAAACGTTTTGAGGTTATGTAAGTAAATGTAGAGAATATCTTAATTTAGATCTTCATTTCTATAATTTACTGAGTGGCTGCTATATATAACTACAAAACTTAAGGAAGATAATAATATTGTTATTAAATATCAAATATTTTTATACTTATTAACCCAGTGGGGTTGGGTCTTTTTCATATACTTAATGGCGGTGTAGTGTAGATATTGAAATGTGTCATTCTCTTCAGTATTGGCTCGAGAGAGCGCAAAAATAATTACAGTTCCTAAGGAAAGATCAAAAGCTATTACTTTACTGATAAAATAAGAGGCCTAGAAAATTTTGTAGTCTCCAGATCATTTCAGCAAGATCTCTTAGTAGAATAAAATGATTTTACGCTCTACATTTCAAGTTCTACATGCAGCAGCTATACGAAAATGCTATTGTTCGAAAGCTTAGCAAACCTGACATTTTTTTAACTTTCGCCTACAATCCACAATGACCTGAAATAGCTACTGCTATCGTCCTGACATTGATACTTGCGTTTTCGCGTTCAAACTCAAAAACTGAAGTTGGATAGGTTCAAGAAGAAGTATTTGGCCTAACATAATCCATTCAGAGGGAGTATGTTTCATTATTACGGAAGCAAATAACTATCAAAAAGACAAGTATTCTTCATTGAAAATAAATCTGAAAAATTTTTATTTGAACGTCTAACGAACTTAGTTTGCAGCAGCATTTGCTATTATGATAGTAGGAAAAATTTCTTGCTGGTTCATTATGATTAAAAGATAGGAGTTTCCATATATGACAATCAACAATGCATAATCTGAAAGGACGAATGAAAATCGTAGATGATTAAAATTACTGCTACAAATCAACAGCGGGCACAATGTGTTCTTTGGTATGCTAAATTTGAGAGTGTTAAAAGAGTTCAAAGGGAATTTCGACGTGAGTATGGCGTGCGTAATGTACCTAAATACGATTCCATAATGTTGTGGTATCAAACGTTTGTAGACACATGTTCTGTGTTAAAAAATATGCAGGAGGTCGCAGGCGAAACCCTGTACGAGAAGCAGCTATGAGATGTGCAGGGTGCGCAATGGGGGTCATGTTGAGCTCTGAGGAATCTCCCATCTTTCAGTGTTGTATGCACAAAGTTTCAACAAATAAAGTTCGGAATATGTATGATAAGACTTTCTTGTGTTAAATTCTAACGTACCTTGTTTACATGTTTCGACCTATTATGGGCCATCTTCAGAACTGGTCGTTGCTGGTCTTGGCGCCTCTTGTTTTGTTTGCTGTGAGGGTGTGTTCGTGTGGTGTAAAGTGGAGTCGAAGAGTGTGCGTGTTCTGAAATTGAGTTGTGTGTTGCCCAATGAAATTCTTGTAATAAAATAATGACGAAACTACGCCGTATCTGTTTGGAGTAGTTGTATTGTTAAGCACGTCGTTTGTACTGATTATTGTTAGACAGAAATTTACTCACGACCTATAAACGAGCTATTCACTGTGTAAGTATAAGGCAGTTGAACGTCTGTATAAGATACAATACAAAGATTTATTTTCAGTCAGTGACTTTACTTTCTATATGTGTAAGGTACAAGTCCTTATATTACATAATTCAATACTGTATTAACGTTGTCGTCGGCCATGTCGACATCATCAGATACAACTTTTTATGCTGCAATATCGTCTCGCCACCGGCGTGGCTCAGCCGGTCTGAAGTTGCGTTCGGGCGCGGGTTCGATCCCCGCTTGGGCTGATTACCTGGTTGGGTTTTTTCCTAGGTTTTCCCCAACCGTAATGTGAATGCCAGGTAATCTATGGCGAATCCTCGGCCTCATCTCGCCAAATATCATCTCGCTATCACCAATCTCTTCGACGCTAAATAACCTAGTAGTTGATACAGCGTCGTTAAATAACCAAATAAAATAAAATAAAAATATAATCTCTAATAAGTACATGTGTCTCTACGATCAAAAATATAATATACAGTGATAAACATAAAACATATTAAAATCAACATGGTTTGGGGACATAAATATTTCTTTTCTTATGTAAATGTACCCTTATTGTCAATTAGTTAAAAACACAAACGTGTGATTACGTTACATATACATATATATAAATTGCAGGTCTTCACTATATAAGAATGAAACTGAAAAATCCATGAAAAATACTATGTGAAGAGATGATTACATTCTTAAATCTATACTATCTAATTTGCTTGCGTCCATATTCTTATTATCCAGTTATCACACGCCTTTTCTGCGTCCAAAATATTGTGACAGTCGGGAAACGATCTCACGACCGGAAGAATTAGCCCAAGGTCGGCCATAGTTCGGCGCGGAAGTTGCGCACGCATCTGCTTCCTGGGGCATGTGTAGAGATGAGCTTAAGGGGAGTTGGTCATTATCGCATGCAAAATAATGGTAAAAATAGCCTATCTTCTAGCAGTCATAAATATAATAGTCTACTATTTATCAGAGGTCTTTCATTTTTGTTAGCTATGTGTGTATACATATTAAGCTTTAAAATGAAAAAGAATGGTGACTCTAGAGTAAATCTGTATCCTTAAATTAATTTTTTTAATTAAGCACAATTTTTTTTAAATTCACTACATGTCTGTGATTAGGTACACTCTATTCACTTATTATAACACATATTAAATTGAAAATTTGACCACTTACTGCTAACAGATACTAAAATATACCCTACTAAAATTATTCATATATCTGTAATATTATGGGCATAGGGCTTATAGTAATCATCACCGTCAATAAATTTAAAAAAAATTGAAGATTAGTATAAGCCGTATGCCCATAATATTACAGATATTTTAATAATTTTAGTAGGGTATGTTTTAGTATCTGTTAGCAGTAAGCGGCCAAAATTTTAATTCAATGTGTGCTATGATAAGTGAATAGAGTGCACCTAATCACAGGTATGTAATGAATTTATATAAAACATATGTTTAAATTCAAAAATTAATTTAAGGGTAAGATTTACACTAGATTAACCATTCTTCTTTCATTTTAAAGTTTAATATGTATACATATATCACTAAAAAAAATGAAATAGCTGTGATAAATAGTATTACATTTATGACTGCTTGAAGGTAGGCTATTTTTACCATTACTTTGCATGTGATAACGTCCAATTCCCCTTAAACGATATTTTCAAGTATCTGTGACAACTGTGACTGTGACAATTAAATATCTGTGACTTTTATCGGTGAATTTGTCACACCGATATTTTATATCGATACGTAGCTAAGCACAATATGCATGAATTACACCGATATTTTGTCACACCGATAAAAATTAGCAGAAAATATTGAAGAGCAGTGAAATATTAATACGATTTCTCTATACATGCCACACATCAGTGATTTATATGGGAAAATCCAACAAAGAAATTATGTACATGTACCATTAACAAATAAATACTTACCTAACTGAACAGTAACATGTCAAAAGTTAACCTCATGTACCAAGAGGTTATATTATAGATATTGAACCAGTTGATCATTTTTAAATGTAGTTGGGTATGGAGAAATTGAGGTTATATGATTATCCTAATCGTTTTAAAAATTGATCCTTTTTATTGTATATAATATAATGAATAAATTATTTTAAGTCGTGCATTAACATTATAATATTGAGTCATAGAATAAAAATTAATGAAACATAAGTATTCGGAAAAACATTGGAAAATAATTACAAAATAAAACAGTTGTTCAGACAGGAATTTACACAAGATTAAGTACTGGTAACCAATGGTGTTATTATTTAAATCTTGTAATAACTACATCATTTATAATAGGCCTAAGATGGAGAAACTAACGCCAGAAACCCAACACGAGCAAATCCTAGGTAACTTTCGGTGCTGGACCCCGGACTCATTTCACCAGTATTATCACCTTCATATCATTCAGACGCTAAATAACCTAGATGTTGATACAGTGTCGTAAAATAACCCAATAAAAAAAAACGCCCGATTGCTGTTATTGTATAATGCGCACGCGCAAACCTACGACGTAGAGGAGAAAATATCAGTCACAGAGTACTGAATACGGAGCAGATTTCGATAGCGATATTTTGTCACAGATATTTCGCGTCATCAGTCACAGGTTTATCTGTGACAAAAAAATATCGGTTTGTGAAATATCGGCCATCTCTAGGCATGTGCAGAAAGGAGAGGAGATGAGAAGAGAGAGAGCGACCGCGGCAGAGATGGGAGAAATCCAGAGAATTCGAGAGAGCCATCTCTGGACATCCGTGGAAATTTCTAGCATCGTACATTCTCGTAGCTATGGTTTGGTTATAAATTACGACACGCGAGTGAACTTGAGCAGTCGTTGTTGTAATCGTTGGACAGCAAGCCAGCCAGTCTTGCGTAGCAGTGAAGCCAGCTTCGAGACCGGAGTTCGACTTGAGTGTGTCCGCAGCTGTGTGAGCATCCGAAGCCCTGAGTTCAAGTGCAGTGGACCGCAGTTGGGGGACCTGAGTTCGAAGTTCAGTGGACTGTCTCTGAAGGTCTGGGGTTCGAGATACTGTGAACTCGAGTGACTGAGCTAGAAGAATTAGCCAAGGCAAACGAACTGACAGTTCTGATTTGTAAATACTGTTCTGTGAACATTAGTTAAGATTAACAGTTCATTGTTGTTCTCAATAATACAAGTAAATTGTCATTGTCGTCTGTGGAGTGCAATAACGAATGCTGTGTTACTGTGTGGAGTGGAAATCCCATTGTTGACGAGAGTAGAATTGAATTGTAGAAAGTGACTATTATTGGTGTGAGAATAAAATTACATTACTGTTTTGTAATAAAAGTTACAATATGTATGTATATACCATAATGTATGTGTTGAGATTGTACCTTGAAACCTTAATTCATCAAAGTTGTTAAAGATGACATTTACAACAGATGATATGTTTCTGTATTAGGTTGTCTTTTGATGTTAATTGACGACAAGAACTTGAACGTACACTATGACCGACGATAATCTTCAATATGGTCAATTTAAGGAAGATGTCCAAATTCTATAGTTGTTGTGGATTGTTATTGTGAGGTAAAATCAGCATTCTAATTTGGGTATATATGAGCGTATGTGTTCGTTCGATGTTGGTTGTGCAGAGGCTGTGTAAAGACTGTATAAGAGTTTTTATTAGTAAGATCTTTAAATCCGTTCATGGTTATAAGAATGGAGGATAACCTCTCGATTCCTAGAGTCCCCACTTGGCACAGCATGACTACATTAACAACAAATAAATTTGTGCACTATTCTGGATTCAAACACGTAACCGTGACTTCCACGCAAGGATACAGCTGTGCTTGGTTCTTCAGGCACCGCTGGCCGCAGTATATAATGTAGTAACATTAATAATAAGGGCATAAGTAAATGATACACGAACAGGCAGTAAGGAGATACAATTTAATCCCTGTAATCTGAACCATTAATCTTGCTTGAGAACAAGTCGGATGTTTTAAAACAATTAGTTTCGTAATGGAAGAAAGGCATAAAACTGAACTGCGTCGTTGATTTAACAGGAGATAAGTTACAATTGAACAAATGAAGCCAGAAACAATAACCATGGTAACAGCGACAGTGCAAAGAGATGTGTTACATACTCGTATACATTGTAAATGCAAACGCCATGTGACACAACACGTCCTGTGACAGACCCTGGATAGTTCACGTTTGTTGTCATTTTCTGGTTGTCGCGGTGTGCATTGTTGCCAGGGGCAGTGCAAGCCGAATATAATAAAGTGACTAAATAGTAAAGTTGAAAGAAACAATCAATCAAAATAGGGAGAAAGCAAGAATTGAAAACCTCCCCGGAAAAAAATATGTAACCAGGGGCGGCGGTACTTATGTGCTCATGTAGTACAGCACACAGTAAAAATAAGAGAGAAAAATATGTTTTGTTTTAAAAACCTCAAAAATATTTCTTTAATTTAAATAGTTACCGTATGTTTCCATTCCATATTGTTAAAGCATTTGAATCGTCCTCCTTGACACGTTTCATCATTCACCCTCCATGCGAGATGTGCTAAGCACAGGAAAGATGTCGACGTGGAGAAATGCGTCCACACCTGTGGAGTAACGGTCAGCGCGTCTGACTGCGAAACCAGGTGGCCCGGGTTCGAATCCCGGTCGGGGCAAGTTACCTGGTTGAGGTTTTTTCCGGGGTTTTCCCTCAACCCAAACACGAGCAAATGCTGGGTAACTTTCGGTGCTTGACCCCGGACTCATTTCACCGGCATTATCACCTTCATATCATTCAGACGCTAAATAACCTAGATGTTGATACAGCGTCGTAAAATAACCCAATTAAAAATGGAGAAATGCGCGTGCTTCAGTTACCCTTTTCACTTCCCCGCAAGCACCGAGAACCTCGTCAAACTGCTGTCCCTTCTGTGCTCACCGAAGAGTAGCCAGAACAGAATAGCCAACTTATGTATTTAGTACCTAAAACTTCATTTATTAAAAATTATTTAAATATGAAACATTAATTTTTTTATTAGAATTGTTTTCAATTCTTCTAGTTCATAAAATTAGACATATATCCAGGTCGATGGCATTTAAGTGTGCTTAAATGCGACAGGCTCATGTCAGTAGATTTACTGGCATGTAAAAACTCCTGAGGGACAAAATTCCGGCAAACCGGCGACGCTGATATAACCTCGGCAGTTGCGAGCGTCGTTAAATAAAATACAACATTTTTCAATACTGAGGTGATAGAAAAGTTCGCCAACAGGAAGGAGAATAGACTTTAATTTTGGTTATTAGGATGAGTGCTGCTATTATTATTATTATTATTATTATTATTATTATTATTATTATTATTCTTATTATGATTATGTCTCGTGACCAGAATATTGTACGAAATGGAAATATAAAAATTGGAGATTTATCCTTCGAAGAGGTGGAAATATTCAAATATCTTGGAGCAACAGTAACAAATATAAATGACACTCGGGAGGAAATTAAACGCAGAATAAATGTGGGAAATGCCTGCTATTATTCGGTTGAGAAGCTCTTATCATCCAGTCTGCTGTCCAAAAATCTGAAAGTTAGAATTTATAAAACAGTTATATTACCGGTTGTTCTTTATGGTTGTGAAACTTGGACTCTCACTCTGAGAGAGGAACATAGGTTCAGGGTGTTTGAGAATAAGGTGCTTAGGAAAATATTTGGGGCTAAGCGGGATGAAGTTACAGGAGAATGGAGAAAGTTACACAACACAGAACTGCACGCATTGTATTCTTCACCTGACATAATTAGGGACATTAAATCCAGACGTTTGAGATGGGCAGGGCATGTAGCACGTATGGGCGAATCCAGAAATGCATATAGAGTGTTAGTTGGGAGACCGGAGGGAAAAAGACCTTTAGGGAGGCCGAGACGTAGATGGGAGGATAATGTTAAAATGGATTTGAGGGAGGTGGGGTATGATGATAGAGACTGGATTAATCTTGCACAGGATAGGGACCGCTGGCGGGCTTATGTGAGGGCGGCAATGAACCTTTGGGTTCCTTAAAAGCCATTTGTAAGTAAGTAAGTAAGTATTGTTGTTGTTGTTGTTGTTGTTGTTGTTGTAGTAGCACATACGTTTAAAAAGTCACGAGCCGCCGCTGGATGTAACATCAAATTAAAGAAATATGTGACTTTGGTGGAAGAAGTAATTTTAAAGCATTTATTTTTAACAATAAATTATTGCATACAATAGCTGAATAAACTTGTATCCTTGATTAGTCAAATAGTTGTGTTAGTAAATATAAGGCCCTGAAATTATTTTCCTTCCTCCTGAAACGAGAATGATAGATTTGTTGGTTACAAATTTATTGGGCCAAGCGCCATTTATTAAAAACAGAAAAAGCAAGAGTTGAATTTAAGGAGTTAGGTACAGCTTACAGTAGTAAAATTTTGGAAATATTCACCATTTTTTTTCCTCCATGTACAATAATGAAAATTAGTATGTGTAAAACACTGTCCTGCTATATAAACAATATTTTCACGATTTAAAAAAAAAATTATTTACATTTTTTTTTTCAAAATTCAGTTCATTTTGCAGTGATGAAACGTTTCTCTCATAACTTAAAAACTATCCAACATTCTGTGATGAAATGTTTTGTGTGTATTTATGCATGTTGAATCTACAATATGATGCAAGATCACTTCTCTACCTTTGGTAGATTGTCTGATAAAAATAAAAATAAATTCATTTAAAAATGGTCAAATATCGATATTTTCTCCTAACACAAAATAAAAAAAAATATTATTTATTAAGGAGTATAGTTGAAAGAGAATGATATTGTAAACATGAGTTTCAGCAATAAAATAAAAGAGAGAGAACATGAAAAAGTTAACAAGTTTATGAGTTATGAGGGAAACGCTTCATCACTGCACGGTGAACTACCACCATTATGAATTTTGAAAAAAATTATATAAATATTTTTTATTGTAAAAATATTTTTTCATATAGCAAAAGGACAGTGTTTTACACATACCAATTTTCATTATTGTACAAGATACAGTAATGGAGGAAAAAAATGTTGAATATTTCCAAAAATTTTACTGGTGTAAGCTGTACCTAACCACGTAAGTGAATACCATAGTTTAATGAAGATTGAATATTATTTACTTTAAATGTTCATACTTTATGTTACTTGATGTATTTTCATTGAATTATGGTATTCACTTAAATTCAACCCTTAGTTTCTCCGCTTTTAATATTTGGCACTTAGGCCACTATGACTCTGAACCCTTCAATTATCAATTAAGAGGTGCACAGTGAGATCGTATCCTTGCAACGGCTCTTGTTACTCATTTTAATCTTTAAGTGAACCCCTAGCCTGAAGGCCATTTATCTCACTTCGTTCATACACACAGAAATGTACGCGCTATCTTGCAAAGAATCTGGAAATTCATGGAATAGGTACCGTCATTTCCTATAACTATAGTCCTGGAACATAACTATGGTTCTGGATAGCAGTTAAAGCAAATGAACTATAAGCAGTAATAGGCCTATCATTCGAAACATAAGGAACTAAATTAAATATTGCAAAAGAGGTAAAACTTATAATAGAAAGTTTGTTACCTCATCAACACTCGATAAAATTTCTATTATCTCTGTATCTCGAGCCGTTTTAGTTTACCATTTGTCTTCTAATAAGGTATGTTACGCGTGGAGGTGGTTGCCATAGGAACCCGATGCTTAAACCTGAGTAGTCATTCCATAACGTGAGATATAAATAAATTCCATGTTACCAATTATCATTTTATCGCTTTGTGGAATCTGTTATTGGACGTACAGATAAACGAAACTGGGCATGTTGGCAAGACAAATGACACAGTTGGCACAATTTGTCAATACAATTAGATGTGGCAACGAGAGGCAAGTGTCCAAGTCTGCGCCGTGACCCGCTGGCCGTGTGTTGTCGCGGTATTACTTGATCTCCCTTTATAACGGGCTGTGAAGAACCTTCTGTTTCCAATAAAACAGGCGAATAAATAAGAAATAGCTACTTTGAGACTTGGGTCGTTGTTGCACTACGTCGTGCACGCGCCGCGACTTCCGCGAGATCTGTACTTGGCGTGACATACGCCAGAGGCCCGCTTTCAAATACTCGTGAGTGCAAGGTTGGATAAAGACTGCCCCCGGTGCTAATGCAGCGGTCTTCAATCTTGTGTAGTCAAGGAATCCAATTAAAGCCAAGCAGATGCCAGTCGGGCTTGTATGTTGTGAGAAGTATTAATACAAAACAGGCCTGTGGTATAAGGATGGTTCTACATACTTAATCTTCATGTGTTTTCCGTGTTTCGTAACAGATCACTTCTTTTAGCATGTTGCGTCTGATATCACCGATATATAGTGGAACGTGGGTTATACGTAACCCATTTATTATTTACGTATTTATGCACAAGTTCTGGAAAAAAAAAATATATCTAATTACACTGGTCAAGAGCCATTTTGCGCCAGACATAAGACTAACAAATTCTTACTAATTTCGACCTCCTGAATTCAAAAATAACAAGCAAAATGTTCCACCAGTTCGGGTTTTCGAGATGTACAATGTAATTAATTTTATATGCATTCTATTTTTAAAAAATCACCGAATTTCGTGTGTAACTACTTTGTTTTACAAATGTGACGACCCATTATGTGAAAACAATCTCTATATATAATTTGAACTGGTAATGGAAATTACGGGAAAACGGCTGAACGGATTTTAATAAATGGCCCCTCATTTTAAAGCTTGGAACCCAAAGTTTTTCGGAAAAGTAGTAGTTTTCAGTGAAAAGTCAATTTTCCTACATAATTTTCCTATTTTCCAAAATTCATATGTTGTCAGTTTTGAGAACTAATTTTATACAATCACGGCCTACTTGATTGAATTTCAGAACAAAACACACACTACAATAAACAATAGGCTATTACACGAAGGCCATGACCTGCAGGATTGCCGACATATTTAGAGCTCAATTCAATTTGTTATTAAAAACTGATTCTGCAGTGTATAATTTTCTGAGTACAGCTGTGTATTGGATATTCAAATCTATGAAACTTGAGGTGGTTTGATGACATTATTACCATTAGAAATTAAATATTATTATAGTTAATATCATGATGCGTCTGTTCTTCATTAATTGTACATAATATTGATGCTATATTGATGACATGAAAGTGAAACGTTTTGAGGTTATGTAAGTAAATGTAGAGAATATCTTAATTTAGATCTTCATTTCTATAATTTACTGAGTGACTGCTATATATAACTACAAAACTTAAGATAATATTGTTATTAAAAATCAAATATTTTTATACTTATTAACCCAGTGGGGTTGGGTCTTTTTCATATACTTAATGGCGGTGTAGTGTAGATATTGATATGTGTCATTGTCTTCAGTATTGGCTCGAGAGAGCGCAAAAATTACAGTTCCTAAGGAAAGATAAAGAGGTATTACTTACTGATAAAATAAGAGGCCTAGAAAATTTTGTAGTCTCCAGATCATTTCAGCAAGATCTCTTAGTAGGATAAAATGATTTTACGCTCTACATTTCAAGTTCTACATGCAGCAGCTATACGAAAATGCTATTGTTCGAAAGCTGAGCAAACCAGACATTTTTTTAACTTTTGCCTACAATCCATAATGACCTGAAATAGCTACTGCTATCGTCCTGACATTGATACTTGGGTTTTCGCGTTGAAACTCAAAAACTGAAGTTAGATAGGTTCAAGAAAAAGTATTTGGCCTAAAAAATCAATTCAGAGGGAGTATGTTTCATTATCATGGAAGTAAAAAACTATCAAAAAGACAAGTATTCTTCATTGAAAATAAATGTGAAAAATTTTTATTTGAACATCTAACGAACTTAGTTTGCAGCAGCATTTGATGCACAAGCCACTAGTATTAGTATAAGTAGATCACCATGTTAGAAGCACTTGTAGGAACGGAAATTATTTTATTGCCCTTTTCGGTTACATTTGGAGGGGGAGAAAGAGATTCGCTATATGAAATCGCTTTAGTTTACCAGGATATTTCCGTTGTATTAGTATTCTGTATAAAACGTGTATTTCTTTAAAATGTGCTTTAATGATAATATTCGAATTACGAATGGTTTATGTGTGCGGATTTGAAGGTTGTAGCATTGCTTCTTGGAATGCAATTAGGCTACACAAAATTTTGCTGCTGTCTGTGCGAATGGGACAGTCTCGCTCGAGATAAGCATTATAAAATAAAACGACAATCACTAGAGCCAGGGAATAAATATATTATACATCAATCCCTTGTAGCTCGAAGTAAAGTAATTTTACCCCCTTCACACATTAAGTTAGGGTTAATAAAGAATTTTGTTAAAGGGATGAATCATAAAACTGAAGCATTTAAACATATCCAGGAAAAATTTCCTGCTACTAGTCACTCTAAAATAAAAGAGGGAGTTTTCAATGGATCACAAATTAGAGAAATAATGATGGACAATCACTTTGAATCTTTGTTGGAAGGAGAAGAGAAAGTCGCCTGGATTGCATTCAAGGAGGTTGTATTAAATTTTCTGGGTAACTGTAGAAGTGAGAACTATGAAGAACCAGTGCAAAATTGACTGTTGGCGTATGGAACTAGAGTTGTAACATGTGCCTGAAAATTCACTTCCAATTTGACTTTTTCCCCGAGAATTGTGACGATTTCAGTGATAAGCATGGTGAGCGCTTTCATCAAGAAATTTCAACTATGGAAAAAAGATACCAAGGACAGTGGAGTACCAATACGCTAGCAGACTATTGTTGAACTTTATCTCGTGATTTATCTGATGCCCAGTATAAAATAAAATGCAGAGAAAAGAAAACAGTTATCTTCTGAACAGTGAATATTTAACCTTATTGTCATTATATAAAGCAGTATGTTGAATAGATATAAATTCGAAAATTTCTCAAAAACCGTAACCAACAACTGTTTTTTATAGTCGTGTTCGTGTTCAGGACTCTCAAAGTATATAGAAAACAAGTATCACATGCCCAGCGCAAAAAAAAAAGTTAAAATTTGTTACGCAGTGTTACATATAAATTAATTCTGAATGGAAAAGCTCCAGGTGAAGATGGTTTAAATATAGAGCTTTTAAATGCGCTGAAGAAGGATTTATTTACAGATTTTTATAGTTCTTAAACAATATTTGAACAGGATCAAAACCCCCAGAAAGTTTTGCAAAAGGCTATTATACATACTAGGTTCAAAAAGTTCCCGGAATTTACTAGTATCATAGAAACAACATACCTTAAACACTATTCTACAGCATTCCCTTCACAATAGTTGCCTTCCGCAACAACACACTTTTGCCAACGCGTGTAGAATTCCTGGAAGCAGGCCTGGAAGCCATTTTGTGAAACCCGTCTTAGTGCTCTCGTCGCGTTTGCGATAACCTCTCCAGCATTGAATCTCCGTCCTTTCAGATGACTTTTCAGACGGGGAAACAGAAAGTAATCAGGTGGTGAGAGATCAGGAGAGTATGGTGGGTGATCCAAAGCAGTTATGTTGTGCCTGGCAAGAAAATTCTTTACAATAATTGCGCGATGAGCAGGTGCATTGTCATGCATAAGGAACCAGTTGTTTTCTACCCACTTTTCTGGACGTTTCCTTCTCACTGCGTCCCGGAGGCGACGGAGGATTTCTACGTACAATTCTTTCGTTACAGTACGACCTTCTGGAATGAACTCATGGTGGATGAGACCCTGAGAGTCGAAGAAAACTTCCAACATAACTTTGCCTTTGGAAGTGTCCCTAGGAAATTTTTGCTTCCGAGGAGATGTTTTCGATTTCCACTCAGATGACTGTCGTTTAGGGACTGGGTCGTACAGGTAGCACCAAGTTTCATCACTAGCAATAATTTTGTTTAAGAAATCACCATCTTCATCAGCCATACTGATCATGTCCCCAGCAAGAGTCATTCTTGTTTCTTTCTGTTCTGCCGACAACATTTTCGGAACTAACTTCTGAGACACGTAATGCATGTTGAGATGCTTGTGAAGAACATTGTGTACACTTCCGACTGATATTCCGACCTCTCCTGCTATCTCTTTTATGGTTTTACGTCGGGCGTCCCTCACAACATTACGCACACGCTGAGCGATTGCTTCATTTGTTGCAGTTGTTGGTCGGCCGCTGCGTACGTCATCTTTGATGCTATCGCGGCCACCAGAAAAGCGTTTATGCCAGGCATACACTTGAGTTTTTTTCATTGCTGCTTCGCCATATGCTCCTTCCAACAATCTTAATGTCTCTGCAGGAGTTTTGTGTAACAAAACACAGAACTTGATGTTTGTGCGTTGCTCTGTGAACATAATTACAAAATGCGACGAACAAACAAAACACTATGATAAACAATTGCCTACAACTCAAAACCAACAATCGCCATTATCAACAAACTTTAAGGAAATGACATCATGAATGTTACCAACAAAACAAATGTATAATATCCCTTGTTATATATTAATACGAAAAATGGTAGTAAAATTCCGGGAACTTTTTGAACCCAGTAGTAATACCCATCTATATATAAGAAAGGAAACTGAAAGTAATGTGAAAATTACAGAGGCATTCTGGTTCGATGATCGTGCACCTCTGCTTCGGCATGTGGCGTGAGGCCAGCAGCCGGCTGGAAGGTCTAGGCCCTTCACGGGGTGTAGCGCCACGGATTATTAAATTAAGCTGTTAGGTTTTAAAGATGGGAATATTGATAAATTTAAATGGGGTCGAAAGTTAAATTATAAGAGCATGTACAATAGTACATTATGCAACGAGCCTATAATGATAGTAATTAAGAATCGAGTGTGGATATTTATGAAACGAGCGCAAGCGAGTTTCATATAATTTTCATACGAGCTTCTTAATTACCATTATAGGCGAGTTTCATACGACTTTTTATGCTCGACCATATTTCTAACTTGAAATTACCGGTATTCAGATGTATACATTTTATTTGTAACTGACAAGATCGGAAGTGACTTGTTCTAGGTCGTGAATTGTGAGATGTGCGCAGACGCGAAAGTATTGATTTTTTCCGAGGAACAATAATGTCATTGACCTTGACGTAGTCCCGTTAAACTTGATAATGTATTATAACCTTGATTATTGAATTCGACATTGAAAAACGAGGTGACAAATTGAATTTATTTGAATATTATTTACAATTAACGCTAATTATTATAGTAACAGAACATAGCCTTCTGCGACAGTATTGGATTTCCAGCCTCCGTGACTTTTCGCTAATTCTCTTTCGATTGCATATCCGAGAATAATCGATACTTGCGGTTTTATAACGGTAGAAAGCTGACTTGTCATTGGCTGAACACATGTAAGCTGAGTTATCATTGGCTGAAGACCTGTACTTTAATGAGTAGGTGTACTTTAATGACATGCATTAAAGGACTGCTACCGTGTGTATAATTAGTACATTTCGGCATGGTCGAGCATAAAAGATATAAGGTAATTCGGGGGAAGATGCCAGTTGGGGGAAGACGCAACTTTGTTTGCAGTTCTTTTATGTGTCAGCAATTGACAGCGCAGATTCTCTAGTTTGAAGAGTGTTGACGGGGTGGACACGTAGCGTGTGCATTTGTCTTACTTTATCGTCTTTCATCGCCGTTATTTTGGATCTTGTGAGCATATAGTCTGGTGAGTACACACTTTATAATATTTCGTTGCTTATATTTAAGGTTTATAGACTGATGTTTTATTTTAAATGGAATATTTGCTACATACGTGAGTTGTTCATTCTGTTACGCACACTAGGCATGCAGCTACGGCAACAACCTTGCGGCAGTAGGCAAGTAAGTGTGAGTGGCGTCTTCCCCCTGCAACTGGGGCAAGACGCAACATGGTTAAGAAATACATTAACCCATAAATTATGTTGTGACTAGGTTATTATTTGATAATATTTCACATTATATTATTTTACATATTCTCTGATACTCTACAAAAGGTATCAATGATTAAAAATGTAATTTACATTTCATTTTTATGCAGACGATGACTTGAGAGTGCAAAATAAAAACAGATCGGACATCTTAGTCAAAATCTATATATATAATTTGAACTGGTAATGGAAATTACGGGAAAACGGCTGAACGGATTTTAATAAATGGCCCCTCATTTTGAAGCTTGGAACCCAATGTTTTTCGGAAAAGTAGTAGTTTTCAGTGAAATGTCAATTTTCCTACATAATTTTCCTATTTTCCAAAATCCATCTGTTGTTGAGAACTAATATTATTGAATCACGCCCGACTTGATTGAATTTCACAACAAAACACACACTACAATAAAGAATAGGCTATTACACGAAGGCCATGACCTGCAGGATTGCCGACATATTTAGAGCTCAATTCAATTTGTTATTAAAAACTGATTCTGCAGTGTATAATTTTCTGAGTACAGCTGTGTATTGGATATTCAAATCTACGAAACTTGAGGTGGTTTGATGACATTATCACCATTAGAAATTAAATATTATTATAGTTAATATCATGATACGTCTATTTTTCATTAATTGTACATAATATTGATGCTATATTGATGACATGAAAGTGAAACGTTTTGAGGTTATGTAAGTAAATGTAGAGAATATCTTAATTTAGATCTTCATTTCTATAATTTACTGAGTGACTGCTATATATAACTACAAAACTTAAGTAAGATAATAATATTGTTATTAAAAATCAAATATTTTTATACTTATTAAACCAGTGGGGTTGGGTCTTTTTCATATACTTAATGGCGGTGTAGTGTAGATATTGATATGTGTCATTCTCTTCAGTATTGGCTCAAGAGAGCGCAAAAATTACAGTTCGTAAGGAAAGATAAAAAGGTATTACTTACTGATAAAATAAGAGGCCTAGAAAATTTTGTAGTCTCCAGATCATTTCAGCAAGATCTCTTAGTAGAATAAAATGATTTTACGCTCTACATTTCAAGTTCTACATGCAGCAGCTATACGAAAATGCTATTGTTCGAAAGCTTAGCAAACCTGACATTTTTTTAACTTTTGCCTACAATCCACAATGACCTGAAATAGCTACTGCTATCGTCCTGACATTGATACTTGCGTTTTCGCGTTCAAACTCAAAAACTGAAGTTGGATAGGTTCAAGAAAAAGTATTTGGCCTAAAAAAATCCATTCAGAGGGAGTATGTTTCATTATTATGGAAGCAAATAACTATCAAAAAGACAAGTATTCTTCATTGAAAATAAATCTGAAAAATTTTTATTTGAACGTCTAACGAACTTAGTTTGCAGCAGTATTTGCTGCACTAGCCACTAGTAAAATTTAATTCGAGCTGCTGAAGATTTAAAGTATGGACAAAAATCTTCATGGGCTGCAGCGAGGGTGTGTGGCATTCCATACAGAACTCTGAAATGACGAATGGTACCTTTAAACGTTACTGAATGTTCACCAGGTCCTTCCACTAGCGGAGCATGTGGCATTAGACCTACATCAGTAGTTGCTTCCATCAGGACGGATAACGGGATTTCAACTCTGGAAACAATCAGCCCTATTCCTCAAGTAAGGAAATCTAAACTCTTTGGGAGTAAAAAACAAACAGCGTAGATCTCAATTACACCACAGGGAAGAGAAACTATGCGGTAAAAGGCCAGAAAAAAAGAAAGATTTGTAAGTTCATCTTCTTCTTCTGCTTCCGGTAGCCACGATGACATTGGTAATAGTTTTGATGAGGAAGATGATTTTTGTTGTTTGTTCTGGACACTTTTACGCTAAGAAAGGTTCCAAGTGTGACAGGATTCAGTGCATCGCATGCAAGAAATGGTTGCACGAAGATTGCAGTGATGATAATTTGCAGTGTTTGAAATGTGGTGCAGGCTCGTACTAACATTCAGAATTGTGTCCTAATTAATTAATTTTTGCAACATAATCATGAAACAAGTTTATAATTAAATTCATAGATGTATTCTGTAGTTGTAATAAAACACACATAAAATATTCCAATGTTTATTTTATGTATGTCATTTACTGTGTTGTTGCATCTTACCCCATACCAAGTGGCATCTTCCCCGTATATATGGGGGAAGATGCCACCCTGACACGAGTTCTTTTAACATGAAAATTTGTTAACATAATAATAATAATAATGGCTTTATTTAACCTGCCAGAGTTAAGGCCTTAAGGCCTTCTCTTACACTCAACCTGGGTTAAAACTTGCTTACACAGTTGATCATAAAGCTTGGTCAGAATTAAGTAATTACATACTGATTACATAATGAGATCAAAAGAGGTAGTTACATAAAATTTACCTCATAAAATAAAAATAAACATAGTGAAATACATATTAATTTGTTAGAATCAGATGCGAATCACGTAAAACAGAAGCCGATAATTCAATAAAAAAAGAAAAATGTACACAGTAAAAATAAAAATAAACACATTAGTATACATATTAATATTAGATTACAATTAAATAGGACTTACACAATTAAATCAGAAACCGACAATTGAATAAAATGTACACAAAAAACAGATTAATAATAAAAAACAACAACACAGTGGGATACATATTGGCGTTAAGTGATAAATAAACACGATTTAGATAATAAAAAAATAATAATAATAAATACAGTGGAACACATTTGCAACACGTTAGGTCTGGCAACTCATCATAAGATACTTTTCTAATTTACATTTAAAGGAAATTAATATACGCACTTGGAAAGGAACGAATAATTATACAGAGACAATTATAATTGAAAAATACAATAAATTTGTTTGTATTGCCTTATCACTACAGGTTTGAGCTGTATAGCCAAGAAATACCTTAGTTGTGGCGTCTTCACCCGAATTACTTTATCTGTAATGTATGTAATTATGGCATCGGATACAAAATTGTGAGGCCCACGTTACATGGATGTAAATGTTGACATCAAATATATATCATATCATATATCATTGAAAAATCCACAAATTAGGCATCTACATCATCCCGTCAACATTTGTCCATTGAATTCTCCGAACGCCGGCTGGCGATGCACGGAGGAGGCTGGCCTAGAGACGAGTGGGTTGCCTGCTCGAAACCTGGATACGCAGAGAACCTTAGTGTAGTCAGCCGGTGTGGGTTTGGGTTAGTGCAATAGATCGTTAAAGGTCACAGTGCTGGGTCACAGTGACCCCTTCCATTGTCTCACATGTACAAGGACACCAGCGAATAGGGATTATGAAGAATGGACACTTCGCGTCGGTACCTTTGATGTAGCCGGACTGATTTCAATGACCTTCAAGCCAGCTAGAGCGTGAGATTCTGCTTTCTCCCTAGAGTTGGCGCTGACATCACACCAGCTAGCAGTCGACACAGCGGAAATATAACACATATAATTAATATATCTAGGTACATTATGTACTCAAATAAAATAAATTGGATCCATAAAATAATAAATCCGTCATTAACTGTAATGTCTAGACTCTAGAGTTCCTTTATAATGAGAGTTGAGACGTTGAACCCAACAACAATTAAAATATGTAATGATTTGATAGCGCTGAAAATTGAAAAACAAAACTCTTACGAGAAGTAAAACCATATACCTATATTATATTATATACAAATATTAAACGAATTCGATACTTAATTTTATAATGTATTATATTATTTTATAATATAATTTATTATATCTGAAATAAAAAAAAAATATTATTGCAACTAGTTCGTCACTGAGAAATAAGGAAAAGCTGTTAACTTGAATTTATTTGAAGCAAAGCGTTACTGGATTATGCAATAAGGTAGGCGATGTTTGGATCCTGTGTCTCAACTCTATTCTCAATTATTATCTTAGAGTATGCTCGATTACACTAACCTCTAGCGCTTGAAAGTGGAACCTCTAGCGCACAGAGAAACAAAACACAGGAAAAATCGCTCAGCGTCCATTCTTTATAATCCCTATTCGCTGAGGATACTGTCTGACATATTGGAAAGGACCGCAAAAAGGTCGGTATGTGACCTGCGAACCTGGGGTTTGAAAACTTCTAGTCAAGTGGTTACCGCTCTCCCCATCGGATCTGAAGTTCGCGAGTTTAAACCCGGTCGAGGGAGTTGGATTTTTAAGAGGGGAAACTTTTGAAAAGGTCAACAACTTTAACTATTTAGGAACTCTGTGATCCCAAATGAACGGTAAAGAGGAGAAATCAATATCGGAACACAGAAAGCAAACAGGTGTTATTTCGCTTCATCAGTTGCCCTAAAAAGTGACAAGTTTTGCACAGAAAAGAAAGATATTTAGTAACTTAATTAATATAGGCCACCTTTTAGTTCTATACATGTCTCAAACTTAGGATTCCGATAAGATTTTATGAAAGTAATTCATACATTTTGTACATGAGATTTTGGGAAAGAGACCTAGTCTACTTATAGTAGAAAATTAAATAGCAAAGAAAAAATGAAATATTTTATTTGACTCAGTGACGAATTAGGTGCATAAAAATTGTACATGTAATATAAAACAATGTAATAGTAAGTTTAACTTGAAGTACACAAATTTAGTGCATCCTTAAATTTAGTTTCGTATAGGTAAGCTTAACAATGACTGTCTTCGACATATAACTTACGTATCTCTTTCAATTGAAACTGTATCAATATAAGTTGTACGTACTATTATTTTATTTAAGGAAACACTATAGAGTTTATTATTTTAATGTACCGAAGTACATATGATATTTCCATGCAGATATTCTGCGTCATCATACGATGAAAGAGTAATGAAACGGAGAAAAATTCTCTCCGGCACCGGGATTTGAACCCGGGTTTTCAGCTCTACGTTCCATTACTCTTCCATCGTATGATGACGCAGAATATCTGCATGGAAATATCATATGTACTTCGGTACATTAAAGTAATGTGTATGATATGCGTAAATCACTTAGTGATTTAAGACGGCGCTTATTCCGTCGGATCCCGGCCAACTAGTCACTCATAACGAGTGCACCTCAGCACATGTGTGGACTTCAGTCCTACGTTCATAGACATCTATGACGTAGTGCAGAGGGCGGCCACTAGAGGGAACCCAAGAGTTGGAACTTAAACCGAGACGATTCTGTCCGACACCGGGATGGGTATCCGGTGTGGCTTAGTGGATAAAGCATCAGCACGTAGAGCTGAAAACCCGGGTTCAAATCCCGGTGCCGGAGAAAATTTTTCTCCGTTCCATTACTCTTTCATCGTACTATAGTTTGTATTTCTAAGAATTTCAAAAGTTTTTTGTGGGTTAAGTCTGACGCTTTTATTGCATTGGATATGATGTAATGTAAAGTCATGTAAACAATTCCAGTTATTATTTTCTTCATATAGAAATATGAGTTATATACAGGGTGTTTCAGAAACACTTTGACAAAACTTAGGGGCATGTTTCTCACACCAAAACAAGAAAAAAAAGTTCGTATAAACATATGTCTTAAAATCTTAGTTTTTTACTTATTAATGAAAGAATATATTAAACATCTGTTAGATATTGTGAGCTTGGTAGTAAGTGTTGCAACTTTAATCAATTCAGAAACTCATAACAGTCATAACAAATGTTCAAATGTCAAATGACTGTAATAAACTAGTCTCCTTGGCAACACACAGCCATCTAGGATGCAACGGGTGCATCAGCAGACTTGTATCGATAACATCATTCGATTAGCTAACAAAATGAATATTATTATCTGTTACAAACTTAAGTTAAGTTGTTGGAGTGTACCTCGAAACGCGTTGAACGTAAACTTTCATTGTTACGAGTTTCTGAATTGATTAAAGTTGCAACACTTGCTACCAAGCTGACAATATCTAACAGATGTTTCATTATGTTCTTTCATTAATAACTAAAAAATTAAGGATTTTCGGACATATATTTATATGAACTTCTTTTGTTGTGAGCAACATGCCCCCAAGTTTTGTCAAAGTATTTCTGAAACACTCTGTATATATATAAAATATATATTAAATTCAGTAATACATTCATCGTATGTACAGATATTTATTTTGTATTGTATGTAGCAATAAATACTAGATACTTAAATCTTTAATTAAAAATTATAAATATAATATTATTTACTTGAAAAAAAAAAGAACTAGGAATCACTGGTGTATACAGAGTGAACTGCTAGTAATGCAGTTATTTTCAGGGGGTTATTCTTTGAGATATTTCAAACAAAAAAGCGTATTACAATTTTGTTCTTTTTGCTTCTTTTCGAGATAAAAATTATTTTGTATGAAACACTTCATAGCGTGTTTTGGGAAAGGCATTCATTGAATTCCCAATATATTCAGTCAATTTTAAGTGTATTATGATAAATGATTTAAATAATTTTAGTTTTGACCTTTAGATATGCAGAAGTTTGATCCGAAGAGATGTATTTTTTTTTTTTTTTTTTTTTGCGAAGGAATTTTACAATGTTACATTTACAGCGCGATAGCGTCGCGGTTAAGGCGTAACGCTGCAAACCTGAAGTTCGCACGTTCAATTTCCGATGGGGTCATGTATTTTTCAGTGATCAAATTCTTCCAGCCGCATTATGGGCCTGGTGTTTACTCAGCTTCTAATTGAAATTAGTACCCGGGAGATTTCCTTGGGAGTAAAGGCAGCGGGCACATCCCTACTGCCATTAAATTCCCATTGTCTGTGAAGGTGGGAGCCTTAGCCTCTCGCCATCCTCTGGGCCGATTTGGTCGATTGACTTTCCCTTTACATTTACCCACATATTTGAAGCTGTTCACTTGTTCCATTTTCATTTCGAAATCGCACATTTATCTTCTTTTATTTTTCTTCCGACAACCATGGTCTTCGTCTTGTTTGCATTTATCTTCATCCTACTGTATCAATAATAATAATAATCATAATAATAATAATAATAATAATAATAATAAATTCTGATAATGAGAATTGCGGGTACGTAACTTACATCATTGTGTATTTTATATAGGTTTAGCCTACAGCACGTAAAAGAATTCCGTCTCTGAATGAAAGAGAACCAAACAAAATTCCTGACTAGCTTTTCCTCGCAACACCAAGTTTCCTGCTTTGCTGAGAATGTCTCAGTGATTCAGTATCTTCCTGAGACTCAAGATACCTGTACTAATTTTCAGTTTCTGAACATAATCATAATAATAATAATAATAATACTAATAATAATACTTACTTAATTACTCATTGGCTTTTAAGGAACCCGGAGGTTCATCGCCGCCCTCACATAAGCCCGCCATTGGTCCCTATCCTGAGCAAGATTAATCCATTCTCTATCATCATATCCCACCTACCTCAAATCCATTTTAATATTATCTTCCCATCTACGTCTCGGCCTCCGTAAAGGTCTTTTCCCTCCGGCCTCCCAACTAACACTCTATATGCATTTCTGGATTCGCCCATACGTGCTACATGCCCTGCCCATCTCAAATGTCTGGATTTAATGTTCCTAATTATGTCAGGTGAAGAATACAATGCGTGCAGTTCTGTGTTGTGCAACTTTCTCCATTCTGCTGTAACTTCATCCCTCTTAGCCCCAAATATTTTCCTAAGCACCTTATTCTCAAACACCCTTAACCTATGTTCCTCTCTCAAAGTGAGAGTCCAAGTTTCACAGCCATAAAGAACAACCGGTAATATAACTGTTTTATAAATTCTAACTTTCAGATTTTTTGACAGCAGGCTAGATGATAAAAGCTTCTCAACCGAATAATAACAGGCATTTCCAATATTTATTCTGTGTTTAATTTCCTCCCGAGTATAATTTATATTTGTTACTGTTGCTCCCAGATATTTGAACTTCTCCGCCTCTTCAAAAGATAAATTTCCAATTTTTATATTTCCATTTCGTACAATATTCTGGTCACGAGACATAATCATATACTTCGTCTTTTCGGGATTTACTTCCAAACCTATCTCTTTACTTCCTTCCAGTAAAATTCCCGTGTTTTCCCTAATCGTTTGTGGATTTTCTCCTAAGATATTCACGTCATCCGCATAGACAAGAAGCTGATGTAACCCGTTCAATTCCAAACCCTCTCTGTTATCCTGGACTTTCCCAATGGCATACTCTAGAGCCAAGTTGAAAAGTAAAAGTGATAGTGCATCTCCGTGCTTTAGCCCGCAGTGAATTGGAAAAGCATCAGATAGAAACTGACCTATACGAACTCTGCTGTACGTTTCACTGATACACATTTTAATTAATCGAACTACTTTCTTGAGAATACCAAATTCAATAAGAAGATCATGTGAAACTTCTCCCTTAACCGAGTCATATGCCTTTTTGAAATCTATGAATAACTGATGCACTGTACTCTTATGGTCCCATTTTTTCTCCATTGTCTGTCGAATACAAAATATCTGGTCAATAGTCGATCAATTACGCCTAAAACCACACTGATGATCCCCAATAATTTTATCTACATACGGAGTTAATCTTCTCAAAAGAATATTGGACAAAATGTTGTACGACGTCAACAAAAGTGATATTCCTCGAAAGTTACTACAGTTAGTCTTGTCCCCCTTCTTAAAGATAGGTACGATTATGGACTCCTTCCATTGCTCTGGTAATAATAATAATAATAATAATAATAATAACAATAACAATAATAATAATAATATTAATAGTTTTATTTTCCCGTACAGAGTTAAGGCCATGAGGCCATCTCTTCCACTCAACCAGGATCAAATCACATAAAGAAAAATACATACCGGTATAATAATAATAATAATAATAATAATAACAATAATAATAATAATAACAATAATAATAATAATAATAACGTACGAAGCAAGGAATGACTGTTGGCAAGAAGAAAGTCCAGCTCTAGTCGTAGCAAGTGCAGCGTTGACAAGGAGGGAGAACTGAAGAATACACTTGGATTTATCGTTCAAAATTTCGTCTGAAGCGGTAAATTGGCAACATGTCCTCGGAGAAAGTGTAGTAAAATATATCGTGCCAAAGTATGCGAGGTACTCGTCGCTTTACAGGCACACAGACTACCCCGTGTTGTTAAATTATTACTGCTATTAGTATTAAGTTATACGTCTGTAATAGTCGATCTTTAAATACAGTGGTGACAACCTCAAAGCTTTGAATCATGAGAAGCTATGTGGCAAGAGAGTCTTGACAACACATTGGCTTCTGACTTAGTATTTACAGGCTGAAAACAAATATACAGTATGTAGTACAATGTCTTGACCGTGGAGGGCCCGGGC